>NW_028145577.1:890000-920000 GCF_977016875.1 Pavona decussata
ACAGAACACCGCAAAATTTGTCGAGAGAATATTACTTCTAAGTTTTCAAAGGGAAAATAACAGAATTTTGCGAGCAGTGAAAACATGGTCACTGGCAAGTGTTAAAATTAATTTTGCAAGTGCTAAACTGAGCGGGTTTCGCTCGACGAAGATAAACTGTTTACCTTCACCTCGCCGCCGGCCATGGAGCTACTACAGGCATTATTTCCACCATCGTACACCAGTTTCTGTAAGTCCTTTTCTCTAGCTAGCTGAAACTACTGGGAATTTGCTTCTTCGTTAGGTTTTTCAGCCATTTTGTAGCTCAAAACCATTTTTTTGCAGATGGCAGCGCTTCCAGTCAAACAAGCAAGAAAGCGGCGCGAACAGTTAAATGGTTTCCAGTTCTGATTGGCTGGCTACGTTATGTTCTTGTTTCTCATTGGCTTAGAGCAGCGGGCTAAAATATATTTTAGCCCGCTGAATTTTCCATTTTAGCCCACAAAATACGCTACAATGCCCGATGAAATTATTAGCGGAGCTCCACGCGCCGGAGGCGCGGAGCGGAGCCCCATAGCTAAGAGAATTTGGTAACCCGTGAAAGCGAAAAATTTTGGTTTTGGTTATGACGTCTTTTGTCCACCCGTACGCCGTCCGTCCGACCGTACGCAATCCCACAATGCTAATGCGCCCGTGTTTGTTTGGCGGGAAGTTGCATGGCGAGGTGCGTTTACAACAGAAATGATAAAGAATCGATAAAGAACACAAAATACAAAGTCAATTTATATGTTTTCGTTGGATATGCTGACAAACGTAGAAAGAAGAGAAAGAGAGAGTAAAAGAAATCAGAAAAGCGGGGACGATTAAGCAAAGTTCAACCTGAAAGGGAGCGATAGATAGCAAGTTAGAGCAGGCCGGCCGGAAAAGTAAGTTTAAAGAAACCTCACATTTGTCTATATCACCCGTTTGCGATCAGTTATGGCAACTTTCAGATCTCTAAAATAGCTTTACAAAGACACTTTAATCGCTTTCGATATCACTAATATTCGAGGAGGAGTTAATTTTTGAAAAATATCTTTCGTGGCCGTGTTTTTCATTTGCACCGCACGGCTCTCATGTGATTGTAAGCACACGCAATTTTCAAAGTTCTTAAATAATTCTACCAAACACCAAAGAGTATTTTTCTGTATTCTCCTTTTGTTAACGTTTATTTAGAGACTAGAATTATTAATAATTAGGAGCAGAATGGACACAGTTTTGAATTTCCAAACATTTTCCCCCGGGAGCTGTTTGCTCTCGCAAAAAATACCATGTTTACGTAATTACGACGGCCGTTTAAACAGATCATTTGTAAATTAAAATAATTTCTTCCAGGCAAAAATTGATAATTTATTATGCTACGTGTTTCAAGCTTTACACAGATACTTTAATCGTTTATTAAATTCTCGATACCTTTGATATTCGTGTAGAAATTAATTTTTGAACATTTTGTTTCATGACCGTTTTTTTTTTTCATTCGCTCCGCACGGCTCTCATGTGTTTGTAAACACACACACGTTCAAAAGCTCTGAAATAATTGTACCATAAGCCGAAAGACTATTTTCCCGTATTCTCAATTTGTTAACGTTTATTTAGATACTACAACTATTACTATAGGAGCAGAATTGACACAGTTTTGAATTTCCAAACATTTTTCCCCGGGAGCTACCTTGCTCTCGCAGAAAATATCATGTTTACGTGATTCGAGGGCCGTTTTCAGGTCATTTGTAAACGAAAATGCTTTCTTCCAGGCAATAATCGATAATTTTTCTTTATTTTACGTGTTTAAGGCTTTACTGACAGATGCTTCAATCGTCAATTACAGTGCGACGCACTGTAAATTCACGATACCATCGATATTTGTGTAGAAATTATAAGTCAGTTTTGAAAAATATTTTTTCGTGGTCGTGTTGTTTTCATGGCACCACACGGCTCTCATGTGTTTGTAAACGCACGCAAGTTTAAAAGCTCTAAAATAATTCTACCAAACACCAAAGACTATTTTCCAATATTTTCCATTCGTTAACGTTTATATAGAGACTAGAATTATTGCTATAGGAGCAGAATTGACACAGTTTTGAATTTTCAAACATTTTCCCCGGGTCGCTCAGTTGCTCAGTACACCAAAAATATTATCATGACGTGTAATTCGACGGTCGTTTACAAATCATTTGTAAACTTAAAATGCTTTCTTCCAGACAACAATTGATATTTTTTCTTTGTGTTATGTGCTTCAAGCTTTACACATTTTACCCGTAATACCACTGATATTCGCAGAGAAATTATTTTTTGAACATTTTGTTTTTGAGCTGTGTACATGCAATACATTTGCGCCGCTCTGCCTTCATGCGCTTGGACTGTATAAACACGCACAAGTTTTTTTTTTTTTAAAAACGCTCTGATATTTCGCTTTACAACCAAGCGTTAAAGTGTCAAAATTTTTGTAAGGTCCAGAATTATTTTAGTAGGAACGTTATTGACTGAGTTATGATTTTTCAAACATTTTTATCCGAGCGCCAAATAAGTCTGGTAACCCTGTCAAGCAACGACGACGGTAGCAACAACATTTGAACAAAAACAATCACTCCGCAATTAAATTTTGATACATTTCTTCGCCGTCTCCGCAAAACAACAACGTGAAATGACCTAATTTAAGGAATTTGTGGAGAACATGAGCAAACGAAGGTGAATTTTTCTTTCTCTGTTAACTTGAACGCAACTCCTACCAATTTAGGCAACTTGCTAGCTGTTTACTAGACAAGTCTAATGCGTTTCTGAGCAACAATCAATGTTTTTTTTCTTTAATTTACGTGTTTTAAGCTTTACAAATATACTTCAGTCGCTTCGATAGGATAAATATTCGTAGAGAAACTAATTTTTGAACATTTTGTTTCGGGGCAGTTTCGTTCGCACCGCACGGTTCTCATTCAATTGTAAACACACTAAAGATCTGTGCCGAGCAACCAAGAGTGATTTCCCCGTGTTCTCCTTTTCTTGACGTTTATTTGGATTTCAGTAGGAGGAATATTGACTGAGTTGTAAATTTTACACATGTAATGAAGAGAGAATATAAGTTTAATTCAGGAGTGAACTAACAACGATAAAACTTAATGTCAGGCATAAATTATTTTTCACCTGCGCTGTGAAGCTTCCTACCGCTTGAAAATCCGCGAAAATAGATCGATAAAAATAGCAAACGGTGGATCTAAAGAAGGAACTTACGGAGTAATTTCTTCCACTGAATTTGACCTGCTCCTTCTTCCCATCAAAAGGACACTGTTATGCTCGGTTATCATTCGTTGTAAGAAGAAGTAGCGAGGTGAAAGCACTTGTTCGTCATGACTGATTTCAGTTTTTCAGCTAAACAAATGTCAATCCGATAAAAGTTTTTAGCTTTGACGCAAATGATATTTTGCTGTTTCTTGTAAGACACGAAAACTTAACGTTTAAGAATTTTTTTTCTAGCTGCAGCAATTGATTTCTATGTATTTGTGGTACAAACAACTCGGCTTAAACAGTCGAATTCCAAAGAACTTGAAAGAACTCGTTGTTTTTGGACACAAAATGAAGAGACCAACGAAATGTAGAACTGTCGTGCTCAGCCAATCTGGAGCGAGTATTTTCGCCGCCCTCTGTATTACATTGTTGTTGTTATTGATGGACAGTTTTCGCTGCATATGCACTAAATATGCGTTATTGACCAAGCGTGAGGTCAAGATAGCTGGATATTGGCCACGTTCTTTTTTTGCGTTTTTCGTCGAGGTCCATAAAAACGCAAAAAAAGAACGAGGCCAATATCCAGCCATCTTGACCGAACAAGCTTGGTCAATAAAGGATTTATTGTATGGCTTTACCATCAAGTTAAAACTACAACAACAAAACAAAACACGACATGAAACTGCTCTTCTCGGAAAGAAATTCTTCATTAGCCGGCCGGTGCAAGATTTATTTTCAGTGCATTTTTGGATTAGCATGTAATCGTGGAAAACAAGGAATCCTAAATTATCTTAGGGTTCTAACTTTATAATGGCTTAAAGGGAGTATACAATTATTGAGAACGAAAAATTAAGATTTTCGCATGAGCGGGAAGATGTGAATAGAATCCGGCAAACTCGCTATTTTCAGCCGATCGCGCGGTGGCGTAAATAATAAAAATTTTTTACACAGTTTTCGGCTTCCAATCATTAATTCTTGAATGAAACAATAGATTTTGAGATTATATGCAAACATAAGCCGAAAAAAAGAGCAGATAAATCAGAAAACTGGGCGAAACTTTGACAAGATTTTGTTGTTTACAACAAGCAAGACGCGGCTAAATTAAAAACGTGAGCTTCTTCGGCGAACTTAAAAAAAATACTTTTCTGAACTGCTGTAAACACTAACCGCAACTTCCACTACGCAATGATTTAAATACAGTCATTGCAAACCTAGAGAACTTATCAATTTGGCACTCGACTTGAGACAATAAGTTTTTCAAAATCAATTCTATCTAAAATACTACACCCAGAGCAACTCACCGATTCAACTCACATTCATTGTAGCTGAAACAAAGTTTTCACTACACCAGGACGATTCCATTCTCTTTCCTTTCCTTTAGGTAAATGTTGAGAGTTTACCGAACTTTTTAGTGAGCGTTTTCCCCCAAAACAACGAGAAAATCGAAGAAAACCCGCATTGTTGTTGGGATTAAACTTTCGATGCCAAGCGGACGGGCAACGGGTAATCCCGAGCGGGCAAGATAGCTCCATCTTGCCCGCTCGGGTAGCCAATCACAGCGCAGGATTTGACTCATCTTGCCCGCTCGCGGAGCCAGCCATATAATAAAAATAGATATAACTGCAGAAAGGATGAGGAAGTGGTAACGTTATTACGTTCGTACGCTAAGCAGATTTCTATAAATGCTATGAAAAAAATTGGAGCTCCGCTTTCAGGCTTGGCTAAATATATATATTATAATTATGCTTTTTTGCTCCAATTATCCGCCAAGACCTAGACCTAGATGACTTTAGCTCAACTTTGCAGCATAAGAAATGGACATATTTTTTGTTGTCCGTATGCTAAAGAGTAGCATAGTTATTTCTGTGCCTACCGTCCGGGTGGTCAAAAAATCCCGAAAGCGTTAGTGTGGGCAACAAAGTTTTCATTCCCTTTTTTCCAGAAGATAAACGCGAAAGAATTTGGTAACCGTTCACGCTAAAGACTACCAAGAGTTCTCAGGTTCTTTGGCCAGCGGTTGGTCGCCAGGAGACCAACTGGCGACCAACCGCTGGCCAGAGTCTTGCACTGATAAAACGACGTTCTCTTAGCTTTCAAGTATCGTATTTAGTTTGGACAGTAATAAACATTTTTTAAATACTATAAAAGTTACGCACTATCTAATAAACAAGTGAAAGAGCAGGGTATTTGATACATGTATTTTTTCAGTCAGTAAACACATTGAGGCCTTTGCTGTCTGTCCAAATTAAAACAAAATTTTACTATCTGATACACTTCAACAAAATACAATTTCAATACTGTCTTTCCACTTCGACAAAACAACAAAATTTTACCGTCTGTTCACTTCGACAAAACAAAATTTTACTGTCTGTCTATTCCAACAACAACATTAAAAAATTTCTGTCTGTCCATGGTGATTAAGATTTACACTGAACCCCAACAAAATGAAATTTAAATGTGTCTTCTCTAAGAACACAAAATTTAATTATGAACTGTTCCGCCAATAACGTTCACACCAACGAAAGAAAATTATACTGTCTGTCCAACCCAACAGAGGATAATTTTAGCGTTTGCCCGCCGCAACGAAACAAAATCAGTTTACTGCAAACAATTTCAACAAGGGGAGAATTTTAATACATGTGTTGTCGAGGCAACAAAATTGAGTGAAGCTTGTAGTTCAACTATTTCCCAAGGTGGCGATCGAAGAACAGTGAGGTTTAGCGACACGAGAAAGATCAACGAGTCGACATATGCATGTTTGTACAACATGTACAGTTTTTCGAAGAAATCATTAAGTACAAAAAAAAATCAAATTAAATCAAATAATAAGAGAATATACCAAAGTCCAATCAAAATCTCGGCAGAATCCAAAATTTAATTTTTAAACGATCGCTTTGGTATTCAATCGCTACAGATAGTTAGGGCGAGTGAAAATAGGATTGATAGACTTACACGCGACCTAGCCTGTTGTGCTCTTAACATTTTTACAAGAGTTTAAAAGAGGTTCTGTGAATCTCTCTCTGAGTTACGGCTGTTTTCGTTTCATACCTAGTTCCTCATTAGTATATTTTTCAGACATGGTAATGACCGTCTTCAAGTCGTACCACCCACTAGGTGCTAAAAAGGATCTCGTGAAAAGACAAACTCTTAGTCGGATTCTTTGAAATATTTTTTTTTCTTGGAAAACAAAACGAAAAAAAAAACCTTACCTGGCGAGACGGCAATGAGAGTTTGGTTGACAAAATCCACTCAAAAGGGAATTTTACACGAACCGAGAAAATTACAAAGGACTTAAGCGCTTATAGTCTGGACAGAAAGCGAGTAAAAATTCTACCCTTTGTATCACGCAACATCGCCATTCAATAGTATTGAGCACGCACGTTTTGGTCGTCCACTTTTCGACTCATTCACCAGTTCGATCGTTTAAAATAGTAGCAAAGGAAGCGCACATCTACTCAAGAAAATTAATTTCGGAAAAAGCCTCTTAAAATTAAACAGCAATTTATACGTTGCATATGAAGCTCTTCTCATTGACCGTGTATAAATAATTGTATACAGGTGTTTCGACAAAGGTTGTCCAAAAAAAGCTTAAAGCGTACGCGACAATGCCGAAAGGTTAAGTCTGGGAAATACACAATAAATTTCAATAAAAGCGCAGAATCCATATTGCTCGCCATCTCAAGTCTTTGCTGTACGGTCGGGGAATTATGGATTCTGAGCTTTCATTAAAATTTATTGGGTATTTTCCAGACAACCTTTCGGCATTGTCGTGTACGCTTTTACGCTTTTTTTGGACAACCTTTGTCGAAACAGCTGTATACCGTGCCAGGCGCTACTGGCTGCGAAGGCTAATTTATCATAACAAAGCGTTTAAGGAAAAGTTTAATGATTCATGTCTGCCGTTGTTTCGAGTCATTTCTAATCCTCAAATATCCGCGAAGATCAACACCTCCATTTTTTTTTCTAAGTGGAAGACAGTCAACCCACGAATATTCAACTGTCTTGGAAAAGCTGCAATCATTAGGCACGAAGTGGCACGGACTTTGTACCACAACTGATTTTTCCAGTGCACCATTGCCAAATCAATTACGGCTTCCTGCGTTATCGTCAAGATTTCAATTTGTCGAGCGATCTTTCATCAACAGTTTACCACAATGAAAAGCGGAAAGCTGTAAACCGGATTAACTCATCGGAGCTTAAACCGTCCTGTCAAATTTAAAGACCTCATTAACCGACCATCTTTTGGTGTTGAACCAGCTCGATCAACACCACGTTTTAATGTTTGTGCTTAGATAACCGAATTAGGCATCAGCCCTTGTTATATATCACAAAGATTTGTTGTAATTTGCGAACAACACGTTTTAAATTTATTAAGTTTTCGCTGTGCGAGCATCAAGTAGTTAACCACGATCGATGTCACTGAAAGAACCCCGTGCGGTTGACATGGTTATCATCCGGACCCAGCGTTGGATGTGAATACGTGAGTAGACTCGTGAACGTGCAATATTGACTGAAAAGCGAGTTACCTTAATCGTATCAATTGCCAGCCTTAATTATAAAACGCGAAGGGCAAACACAAAAGAACTGGTTACAATAGGAAATGTCTGCAATTCAAATCAGACAAATCAAATACGACGAAAAAAAAACTTGCCAAAGATTTCATCTATCACAACAGCATTTTTACGAGACAGAAGCAATCGCTTTCCAGTTTTTCTCTTCGATTTCGCAAAAATTGAACATGAAACTCAAACGTGATGTTCCATAGTCAATAACCACGGCGCTGATTTTGTTACGCTCGTAAAGATGTCAGTCTTGTTAAATTGAAAAATACTTTCCTATGGGAATTGACTGTACGCCTCCGTTTTGCTTTTCCAAACCTCTATTGTTCTGGAGCCAATCTATGTTTAGAACCTCTTAGCATTCTAAAAAACGCCTGTTGTTTTGAAGGGCTTTTGAACACTGTATGACAGTTTTGACCTCCGGGTTTATTGCATTTCCATTTTTGTTTAATTACAGGACTTGTACTCCGTCCGACACCAGATAAGAAAACAAGCAACGTGTCATCAGAAAAACTCTTTGGCCACAATGGAAAAATCTCTGTGAGCATCCAGCTGGTCTCTTAGTTCCGTTTTCACGGCATCAAAACAAATCCGCGCGGTGCGAGAAAACAAAAATGGCGAGGATAAAGCTCATTATTTTTTGCTTAATCTGGTTCTCGAGTCAGCTTGCAGTTGTTCAGCCCGTCAAGTCCAAAGAGAAAACCGAAAGTTTAAGCTACGTTTTCATCAAGGGAGATTTCATAATTGGTGGTCTATCGCCAGTGCATTTCTCTCCTACTGAGGCCGAGGAACAGCAAGATCCTAATTCTTTCACTTGCCAAGGAAGGTTAAACACCAGAGGTTTTGAAGCGGTTGAAGCCATGCTTTTTACTATGGATATGTTAAATGAAGGGCCACTTAAAGACCTTGTGCTACCAAACATCACAATTGGTATGGACATCAAGGATACCTGCGGAAGTGCAGACTATGCCGTTCGTGAATCTCTGAACTTTTCCTTCATTCGCAACGCTCACGTTCAAGACCATTGCTCCGCGTCACAACCTTCCGAGAAAAAATTCCAAACCATTGCCGTTGTCGGAGCGGCATATAGCGGCGTTTCAATGGCGGTAACAAACCTCTGTGGATTATTTTACGTCCCTGTTGTCAGCTATGCGTCGACAAGCAGTCTACTGAGTAACAAAGTGCGATTCCGGTATTTTTTGAGAACGGTACCTAATGACATGCTACAAGCGAAAGTCATGGCGGATTTAGTACGCGCAATGAAGTGGAACTATCTGATAACGCTAGCTTCGGACACCGAATACGGACGCTCTGGCATCGAGGCGTTTAAACACGCTCTCGATAGCTTTGGTAACAGCTACGATGTGTGCATTCCGGTAGACGAGCGCTTTACAAAGCGCTCGACAGATCAACATTTCGAGAGGATTTTTAAACAAATGAAAGCCAACCCTAAGGCCAGGGTTGTGATCATGTTTGCGCAACTTCACGACGCGAACATTTTGATCGATAAATTTCGACAGCATAAGTACATGGCAAATGAAAAATACGTGTGGATCGGCTCAGATGCTTGGGCGGATTCGAAGCAAGTTCTTAAAGGCAACGAGGACATTTTACGAGGAATGTTTGGAGTGGTACCCGAGGTTGCGCATATAAACGAATTTGATAAGTACTTCACGAATTTTAATGACAAAAGGCGTAAGCGAAATCCCTGGATGCGGGAGTATGAATACTTGAAAGTGGCTCACAATCCCGCCTTCTATCGACACACTTTTAAACATTACCCTAAAGCACAATACGTAATGGACGCAGTGTTAGCTGTCGCGTATGCTTTGCACGACATGTTAGGTTGCGAGCCCCATAAAGACTGTTCACCCAAGATCAAACAGAACCTAAAACAACAGGATTTTCGAAACTTCTTGCAAAGCGTGAGATTCGCCGGCAAGTCTAGAGAACATTTCTCTTTCGACGAACTTGGAGACGCGATCGGGGTATACGATATTGAGCATTTAAAGCTAGGAGGGGGCAATTACGACTTTGTGAAAGCTGGCAAATGGGGATCTCGCGAATGTGACGTGTTCGGTAAAAATGTCTCGTCAAGTTCCTGCCTTGATCTTAATTTGACAGTCCTCGAAACGTTGGGCAAAAACCTGCAAAACCACACCGAGAAGGGCATTCCGTTTTCCAGCTGTAGCAAGGCTTGCCCCCCTGGATTTCACAAAAACGCGGAGAAGAACCACGCTAAATGCTGTTGGAAGTGTCGGCCTTGCAGTGGAAACACCATCACAAATCGAACCAACATGGATGACTGCATTCCTTGCCAGAAAGGTTATTGGCCAAATATGAACCACTCCCGATGCGAACCCATAGAACCAACCTCTTTGGGCTGGACTGACACTTTAGGCGTTATAATCATTTGTATCTCAGGGGCTGGTGTGTTTGCGGTCATTTGCACCTTTGTAGTGTATTATCTCTACCGCGACACTCCGGTGGTAAGAGCTTCTAGCAAGGAACTATGTTATATACTTTTGTTTGGAATCGCCTGGTGCTACCTAACCCCGCTTGTATTTCTCGCCGATCGAACTGATCAAGTTTGTCGAGCCATTCCATTTGTGACGGGCTTGTGTCCTTCTCTTATTGCTGGAACACTTTTGACCAAAACGAATCGCATATCCAGGATTTTCAACCGCAAACTCTTAAAAACTGGAACACCCAGTTGCCTTTCTAAGAAATGGCAGCTTTTGATGGTCATTTGCCTGGCAGTGGTGGAGTGTTTAATAAGTGGAGGATGCGTGTTTTTTAACGAGACCGGAAGCAAACTCTTAATCTCGGACAGCAAAAAAGAGGTACTGAAACAATGTAAGGATATGCCAGACATTTGCACAGCAATTTGGTGGGTTTACAATGCGGGTCTTGCATTGACTTGCACCTATCAAGCATTTCGCACGCGCAAATTGCCTGAAAACTACAACGAGGCAAAATTTATCACCTTCACAATGGTGATAACTTGTATTGTGGTGACAATTTTCATTCCAACATATATCGGAACAAGAGGTATTTACAGAACCACTATTACATGTTTTGTGTTTATCATTGGCGGGTCTTCAACTCTCTGTTGCATGTTTGTACCTAAGTTGTACATAATACTCTGGCGTCCAGAGAAGAACGTTCCAATGCAACCGCGTTCATCGACAATCCGTCTCGGGACGATTTCCCCTTCTGCTTCGTTTGTAAGGCGTTTAAGCGTCGATTCCAACATGGATAATAAAGTTACTCGAGAAAGCACAAAAACCCGGATTAATTCCTTGCCTGCTATAGAAATGAACAGAATCGAAGACAGTGACAACAGCGACGAAGTGCCACCAAAGTTCAAGAAAACGAAGCGTTCGTTATCGCTGAGCCCCGACATGTTGTACAGATACCGAGGGACTCCCGACCGAAGTCCCGAGCGGGCACCTCGGCTGTTGGCAGCTCGCCGGCGGGGGAGCCTTCCGGGACCCAATTGTCTTGTCTCTATGGAAATGATCGAAGAAGGCAGCGAGATTGAACAGGTAGGGAGTAACTTTACTAGCCAAGATGATGCTGTTTTCGATGATCATCCGCTTTATGAAGAAACAGAAGAGCTGCAATCGGAGTTTGGAGACAGCGTTAAATCGAAAGGAAGTCGTTTAGACGTCGAAGAAGGCAATGATCTTAACCATTGTGAGACAGATGGCTTATTACCCATGTCTTTAGCTATTGGAGACGACTTGGAAGATAACGATTTCAACTCGTGCCGTGAAGGTGGTCCAACGCCTGCTAACGGTCTTTACGAAGATGAAATCTCTACCACATGTACTTTTAATATGCAAGATGAAATTCAAATAAGAGAGCCAAACCACAAAACTAGCATCTTGCGGGAAATGCGATGCCAAAGTTGCGGCAGTGACCTTCTTAAGGCCCCACACCAAAAGGGACTCTTATTGGACGCCTTTTGCGAGCACTTAGCAAAGAATAAAAAGAACCGTAAGTCGTCGGACGTTAAAGGAAAACAACACAATGACAACAGCCGGAAGAGGAAGTCTGGGGTTTCTGTTACCTTGACAACGAGCGAGAAATTTCTTGCCAGCAGTTTCCTAGATGTGAACGATAATAAGCCTGTAAAACGGCTGAGAAATCCCAGTTATTATAAGTGTGAATCACTTAGCTTGCCTTCGCTTCTCAGCGCCTTTCCCGAGGAAGAATGTTTTGAATCAGAACCGTCGCCAAAACAGCGAAACAAGTCATTGCAAAATGGAAGGAATTGTAATGCTGTGAGGGAGAAGGATTTAACTGTCAATACTCAGCCCAATGGGAGCGTTTGCTATGCTTTGACAAATGGAGATGCAAAAAATGAGACAAATAAACTTCTCTGTGATGAAGAACTAGAAACTCTCCTGTAATCTTAATCTACTGACAGCTCCCAAAATTGGGCTAATTAATAAAATTTCATGTGCGACAGTCATGTAATGTTAAGAATGTGATTATCTTGTGTTTTTAAAACATGACTGTTTTGAGCGATGCTTGAGTGAAAATTTATCGTAATACAAATGTGTTGAAATGCAATTGTCATGAAATGGAAAGTTGTAATGTAATCACACCCAAACTGTAACTCTATCATGCAACTTAGGAACACATTCTTTGTTAGATTTTTTTACTCTTCACAGAATCCCAATTCATACCTACTCAATGTGAGATGTGAAAAAGTCCCTTTAGGACGGTGCCTACTTTTGTTACTGCGCATACGTTCTGCCCATCTCGAGATACTCGGTTTTCCTATGGGTGGTGCCTACTAATACAGGAATATTTTTGCGCGGTTTAAAACTATGCGGAGAAAGCAGAACTTAGCGAATGCTCTTGGTATCCAAAAAGAAAATTGAGGGTAACCGTGCATTTTTTGGTGATAATAAAGCTTCAATTTTGAAAAAAAAAAAAAAAAACCACCAACAACAACAACCCATACATTGCTTTGTATTGCACTGCTTTTTAGAACAATTGTTGCTTATTTATCTCTAAAAAATGCGTGGTTACCCCCAATTTTCTTTTTGGATTTCGATAGCCCTTGCTAAGATCTACTTTTCCTGCACAGTAATAAACCTAGCAAAAGTACTTCAGTATTAGTAGGCACAGCACCGAAAGAGGAAAAGTATAAACTCACTGTTATATTGAATGGTTCCCAGAACATTAATATTTCTTTTTGAGTGGCTCATGATGTTTATTTTATAAATATATTTATTTTGGTAGTAAATGAGAGATGTTTAATAATTAAAGACCTTGCAGGTTGGCGAGCATAACTCAAGAGATTTACAGTGCAACGAACTCAACCGGGGCCACTGAAAAAACCGACACTTTGAAATGTTCTCGTTTTTGATTGGTTTACAAACTACCAAAGCCAGACTCCTTTGTTGTAAATGTGACCTGTGATTGGCTGATCAATATTGGGGGTTGAGTTCATTGCACTGTAACTCTTTGCAAAGAATATAATTTATTTACAAGGTGCATTGGGAATAAGGGCACTTAAATGAATTGTAACAGAAAAATAAGGATAGAATTAAACTTGAGATTGAATGGCAGTGAATTTTCAGGAGCCATCTGAAAGCGAGCATTGGTGATTAGAATATCTATAAAATAATGAGTTCATTGTAACTTTGAAAGGGCTTTTAGAGACACACACCTATTCCCTATTTATTTATTTTTTATTTTGTGCAGGTTTTAATTTCATGTAGTTTTGTTATTGTAACAGATGATTAACAAAATCAAAAAAGAGTAATTAGCCTTGAAAGTCAATCTAAAGAAGAAAAATTGAATGTGATTGAAATTCATTCAGTGCAAGATATTCTTCCAAAAACTGAAAACTTGTGGATGTGAAACTAAAAGTGTTGCACCGGTTTTTTCTGACATTAAGAATTAAGAAAAGATCCTTATCCAATCTGAGACCTAACTGTCCGTTCTGGAGTTCAAATGTAGACTGAGAATGAGATTTTTAATTTTCATTTGATCAGAAATTGGAGTCCATCACAAGAAAGATCACATTAAAATAATTCAGTTGACCAAGTTTGAGATTCTGTCGTTAGATTGCAACCATTTAGAAGGCTTTCAAAAATCGGACAAACAAGACTTAGATATGAAGGATGCCATCTCAGAATTAGAGACATTTGGATGGAATTTGGGCAACCTTTGACAGGTCACAGCCTGGTTACCATGCAATACACCTTATTCCAAAATGGCTACCATTTAAAAAAATAAGCCCTTCTCACTTTGTTCTTAAGCTTAAAAATCAAAAGAATATTTTATCTTGAATGATGCAAGAAGGGCTTATTTGAATGCAAACAAAAGAATATTAAAATGGTAGCCATTTTGGAATAAGGTAACTTATGAAACATAACCAAACTTGGTTATTTTTAACTTGAGTAATTTTTATGTGATCTTTCTGGCGATGGGGTTCATTTCATCATATGACGCAATTTGAACAATGTGTAAACTAGTGACCAGCCCGATCGTCAACTTCAGAAGTGTAGAACAATTTCTTGGGATGGTTTTTTTCTACTTTGCATTATCAAATTTAGCAGAAAAACTAACGCGGAGAGGACGTTTCGATGACATCCTGTCATCATTATCAAGAAAATGAAGAAAATTTACATAAGTAAGTAGACAAAACTAAACTGAAAACAATAGTTTATTGTTCTAAGCCAGTGAATCATCAAGTGACCTCACACAAAGGAAAACCAAAGTCAAGTGAATAATTTGGCATGTATTGAGTCTGATTGGATGTTAAGACTTGGTCTGTACTTCTTAATCAGGAGCATCTCGTATACCAGACAGTCCATCTTTCCTTGGCATTTCCTCAGAACTGTGAAATTCTTGGCTAAGTCAAGAGATCTAGGGCTGGTATCATGATCTTGTTGAAGATGTCTGCAAATGGATGAAGAACTGCGACAGTGTTCTTCAATTCTCTGAAAAAGGTGTCGAGTTGTGAGGCCTATGTATTCTGCATCGCACAGAGGACATGAAAATTTGTAGACCACACTGTGTTGATTGATCAGAGAGGGCTTTTGTTCTTTTACGCCAAGTGCATCACCCAGTTTACGACTAGTATAGATGGGCTTTTTTTAGCAGACTTTGAAAGCTGCCGCGAATGTTTACATCTTCGGCGTAGTGTTACAAATTTGCATCATTGTTATCGAGATCATCTCAAAAGGCAATGTCACGTTTTCTTCATTTTCTATCAACTGATTTCGGATTGTAACAGTGTCTTCCTCAGAGTGACAGATGACTGGATTACTTGTTCACTTAACTCAGATTTAACAGTGAAGGAAGCGAAACTAAAAGATTGCCGCTTTTTCGGCCGCTGTTTCACAAGCTGAGAATGGAAACACGCGCGATCGCTTTTAGCCCCGCTAAAGCAGTACGCTGCATGCACAAAATTATGCTTGATTGTACCTTAATCTTTCAAATAACTTCAAAAACAGCATATTCTTGATTAAAAATGCTCAATACTTTTGGTTGTAATCGGCAAAGAACCGAGAAAACGCTTAAGGAGCGAACTCTTTCCATGTCGATCATACACGTGCACACACATGCGCACATCGCTCCAGCAAAAACGTAAACACAGTTGGCTCGGTACTGTATGTGTCATAATTAAATTTTTATATCCCAATTCACTCATAATTGCTTATTTTTTGTCCCTTTATGAAAAAATCATCGCTAGACCAGCATAAAAGTGGTTTACTTTCTCAATATCCTGGGAAAACGAGCTTAAAATAGTTGAGGGAAAAATCGCATAATTTGCATAATTGACCGCATAATAGTCCTTTCTTATTGCACAATCTACCGCATAATAGTCCTTTCTTATTGCACGATCTACCCTGAAAATATCGCACAATTTCAGATTTTTTATCGCACCCTATCAGATGGCCTGTCTATATTCATTTACATGATACCAGCACAAAATCTCGTACCAGTGCGAGTTCACTCGGTCCCTGTACCGGAGCGAGATTTTCATTCCAGTACAAAACTCATTCCAATATCATGAAAAGGCAGTTTGACTGTTTGTTCTGGCATGAAATCATTCTCCCAAGAGTCTGGAAGGGTAGCGCATGACATACAATCCAAACTGGCGTAATGCCGTAATGTTGAACATATTGGCCGCATGAAGTGTCCCTTCATGGAAATGCGGAATGAAATCTTATCCCTTCATGTACACACTGTATGAGATCACAACGTCAGACTGGTATGAAACTTGCACTGGTGAAAGTTTTCATGTGTAAACACCCCATAAACCTCTCTGAAGATTGGTAAGAAGGTCCACCTATACAGCTAAACATCCCTGTTAGGTGCAGGTAACTGTTGTCAATCCCCTGCCAAGAGCTCCCCCACCCATTGCTTAACAATAGTAGGTACATTAGGTGCATGTTGATGTGATGGTAACAACACATAAATGAAAAACAAACAATAATGACAGAAAAAACAAACAAACAAATGTTATTCATTCCAAAAATATTTATCAAGTACTCACTGACTCTTAAACCAACTTACAATTTTCAAATGTTCCAACTGACAGCATGGTTTAGGTTTTAAAAGTTTTGATGAATAACAAATAAGGTAGACGGAGGTGGTCCTGTATTCTCCCATTGATCCTTTGGGCAGTTCAGAGATATCCAATTCACACACAATGCAATGATGATCCATATCGATGTCACAGTCCTCCACCATTAAAATCCCTTTATACCAAATATTCTGTGTCTGTACATAAAAACAACCAGGTGTAATCAGTCTCCAAAGGCAATGAAACCCAATCAATTGTTCTTAGGTGGCACCCATTCCTCGATCTTTGGACGAGTTGTGCTGTAAGGGACATACTCCATTTTGAACCCTGTTTTGTTTGGCTCATGCGGCTGGATAAACTTTCGCGGTTCTGGAGGAACTTTCGTCGGAGGATCATCCGTCATGCAGTGCAACCAACGGTGCCATTCCGCCGGAACCTGGCTTGCATCAAAAGTATAACGGTCCACGTATGGATAGCAGACGAAACGATGTCTTGAAAAGAAGTAGCTGTTGTTTTCGTAGTACTTGTTTCCGTATTTATCCGTACCAACATGGGTCCCAACACGAAGGTAGCATTCTCTTAGTATTCTGGACCAGGCAGCCTTCCAACCTCCAACAGACTTAATGCCATTTAGCTCGTTACGAATCACATTCAAGAAATACGACATATTTGAGGCAACAGATAAAATGGCCGACAAATGAACCAATACTAACCTCGTTTTGAGTTTCTTGGGATCGAGGATTCTTCTTCAGAGAAAGGACTTATGGGTATTTATGCAATACTATTGGACAGCGGTGTATCATTGCAGATTAATGGCGGACCGACCAGTACACAACGTTGTATCATATTTGTCACTCAAGATTTGATCAGATCTTCGCAGTTAAATCGTTTAAGCGTTCGGGGAACTTGCAAGATACACTTCAAAAATGGTATATATGCTTTGTGGTGTTAATTTAACGTCCCATTGTATAATCTTGTTGAGCTTTCGACTTAAATATACATGTAGTTTATAGTAGCACACTGAATTGATCAATGTTGTTTTTTGTTCTTTCCTTTTTACCAACCATCTCAGGCAAGAAACGCGGAGAAAGCCATGTAAGCTTAGTATTTTTCTTTCAAGATGAATTTAATCGGTCAGTCAGTCAGCCAGTCAGTTAGTTTCTCCTTTAGTCAGCCAGCCATCAAGTAAATAGTCATTGAAACATTCAGCCAGCTAACCAGTCTATCAATATGTCTGTCTGTCCATCAGTCAATCAGTTAATTAGTCAGCCAGTCAGTCAGTCAGTCATTCAGTCAGTCAGACAGACAGTCAGTCAGTTGAAGTCAGTCAGACAGTCAGTCAGTCAGTCAGACAGTCAGTCAGTCACTCACTCACTCACTCACTCACTCACAAGTTCAAACCAAAATATGAGTCAATCAGGGTTTGTTTTGTGATGGAAGAGGCAAGTTATGAAAACTGGTTAGACAATTAAGGTATTGAGGTCATGATTACTCAGTCTGAAGAGTATGGCAGAACTTGACCAGATGTTGTGCGTGCAAATGCATTTATTTTTTACTGACATGCACCCTATGCAACTTACAATCTTTCAAGTTACCCTTGTGCACTGGTAGAACAGGTGAACAATTCCTTCAAACCTGCAGTCATGTATCTGTGATTCCAGGTCATGAAATCTGTGCAGTCCTGTGCAATGCATTGAATAATGACATTGTACAGTGTCCATCTGGTGAAAATGCATGGACACATGAATCCCAGAATACCTGCATTGTAACGAGAACCCATTTATGCAGTAGTCTAGACAGAGTAAAGTTATGTAAAAAGCAAGTGAGATGTAAAATTGGCATGTGCAACAGAGATATGAATGTCTGTTGGTCATTTGGAAGTGGTTATAGTCTCTGAATGAAAAACAGAGCAATATCTTAATTAAATTCTCTGTTTAGGACCATGCTCGCCCGCTGGTATGATCTGCAAAGAAAGGAAGCTGGTAAAGGAATCAAGGTACTGTGATTAGACAAAGTTGACTGACCTTTTCATGATCAAAAGAGGGCATCTTACTTTCAAACAGGGAAAATGTTAAAAAAATAATGTATTATGAAATAATATTAATGGTTTAAATGAACAGCACCATCGGAAAGTACTGCTTTGTAGCATTTGTCAAAATGGTCACAAGGTTTTTATCCATGGAGGTATTAGAGCTAAAAACAACTTGAACAATGTAAAGTTACATGTACTTGTGAAGCTTTTAAGTCACACTTTGGGCTTACAGGTGTACATACACGTACGTGAAGGCAGTTTGTATGACATAGCATAACCCATTTCCTATTAATAGCAGAAAACAGCTAGAGGTACAGCTGTACATGTGTAATTTTTACTCCCCTCTGGACAAGGTGGAAGTCCATCAAAGGCTTCCCCCCATCTACTGTGGGCCCAGTTGTTGAAAACCATTTAGCACTAATCCACGATTAAAAATTATTAACCACTTGAGGTTTTCATCTTGCTCCTTAAAAATTTTTTTATGGGCTAATTGTGAGCTAATGTAAAGAAAAGTTAAGTCAAAAGTAAGGGACAAAAGTCTTTTAGAAAATCTTTATGTGTTTATGGTTAAACTTCAATCAAAGTTAATTGATGTTAACCCAGGATTAGCTTAATTGAGCTTTGAACAAGTGAACCCTAATGTACTACGCATTACACCACCATGTCTCTTTATCCATATCGTGCTCTAAGATTTTAGGAGGTTAATTTTTAGTGGGCTTACTTTATGGTATTTACGCTGTATGTTTTACTTTCTATGTTATAAGGAAAGAAGACCTTTTCTCGCAACAGAATGTGATAATTTACAGGAAGCTGAAAAGTGGAGGCATCAGGTGTGTTACCTCTTCACATATCTACATGTATAATGAGATGTCATTCAATTAAAAAAACTTGGAACTGATCCACCATTAAGTTAGCTAGTGCTAGGTGTAATTATTACTAACAAAGGTACATACAGTATATGGACCAATCCGTCGGTCACTGAGGTCTAATGATCACCCTAGTGAACTTGGACTCATTGAAAAGGAGCACACCAAACACTGCAGAGGCAGCCATATTTGTGGAGAATTGGGCAGATTGCCCAGGATGAACAGATTTGTAGCTTGTTTGGGGCTGCTGTGATTTTGAGGTAGCATACCTGTGCAACAGTGGAGTCAGATATTTGCACAAGAAAGTTTTAGACAAATTTTGGATCCTTTGGCCTTCGAGCCTGAGCCAAATCTTGCCCTAGATGTGTCACTGTTACAATGTAAAATCAACTTGGTCTAAATGGGACTCCTAGTGGAAGAGTGCTTCTATCATATGATTTTAAACACAGAAGAGAAGGTTGGAAAAATGAGGCAGAGCAGAGTGTCTTACATATTTTTAACCAACTTTGAGGTATAGTGTA
Organism: Pavona decussata; assembly: GCF_977016875.1. Classification (NCBI taxonomy): domain Eukaryota; kingdom Metazoa; phylum Cnidaria; class Anthozoa; order Scleractinia; family Agariciidae; genus Pavona; species Pavona decussata. The sequence goes on from NW_028145577.1 coordinate 909,773, forward strand.
TTTGGAAATCTGGTGAAACACTCTTTGAAGTTGTTGATAAATTCAAACTCGTTACTAATTCTTGGAGAAATTTAAAGCAAAGATTTTGTCACCACACTTCTTGACAATTAAGGTCACATTTCCAAATCTCCTTTATGGTTACATAGTGATTTCCTTTATTTCCATGGCAGATGCATGTAAAACTATGTAGAATTTTGTAAAAAGTTGCAAAGTTTGCTAGAATCTGCTTGAATATTAAAAATATATGACCCCTTATGTACATTTAGCTATGTAGCAATTGTTTAAAGCATTAATTTGGTTGTGGCGGTGGGGGAGAAAGTTTCCAAGCTGAATAGGGTTGAGAAATCTGCTATTCTGTGGCATGTAATATGATTATATTTCATGACATTTGCTTTAACACATTGTGTGAAAGGGGAGAGGATACATGATGATTTTTAATTTATTAGTTTCTCTTTTCTGCTGAATAGATAATCAGAGAAGTTGCTAAAAAAGTTGCACAGATTCAAAATGGTAAGTTAACACTTTCACTGTGTTACAAGCCAGGTTACAGTCGTATTTTTTATGTTAAAATGTTTGTAAGCTGTGTATAATTTATTTTTTTATTTCATGTACAGCTGTACATTATAATCTATTTAATAACTAACATGTAGTTTGTGGCATCAGAACTCACAAATCTTCATTTGTGGGTTTGCATTTAGCATGGGTGAATAAAATTAATACAATATTTGAGTAATGTCTAAAAAACAAGCAGGAGTGTTTTATTGAGTTTAAAACCATGAGGCGCAGCTGAGTGTTTTAGACCCTCTAAAACGTGTGCTGCAAGTTTTTTGAACTACTTCAAAAACATTCCTGGAAAAATAAGACCTTACACTTTAGTTTTATATTTAACTGCATTTTACTCTTTATTGAGAAAACCATGAAATTAAGACCAGTCAGGGAAAAATATTAAGCGACAAAGAGCTACACAACTGTAGGATGTATGTATACATAATTATAATCTTAGTAACACTGAAAAGATTTCTCAAGTCATAAATTTACAATGGCTGATGTAATAATGTTATTATTCCCCTAACCTTTGTTCAGTTGAAGGATTTCTAATGTTAATTTTCCCCATTACTAAACTTCACAGCGGGTCTTGGGGAATTTAGGATCCGTGATCTCAATGATGAAATTAACAAACTTCTGCGAGAAAAACGACATTGGGAGGATCGCATTAAAGAATTGGGAGGACCAGACTACGGAGTGAGTGAAAACATGCAACTGCAATCAATAATTAATAATCAATTATTGATGTATCATGTTGATGTTGATGGTGATGACAATGATGACGATGACGATGATGATGATGATGATGAATCAGAATCATTTTCAATCCATCCTTTCAATTATTGTGCAGCTGTAGTTACATTTATACTGTGGAGAGCAAAAAGTGGTTCCTCTCCATACATGTACAGTACATCTGAAAGTGATGAATAAACTGGTGGATGTCCCTTGAATGTCAGCTACATCATCTTAAAATTTCAAAGATAAGGTTGCCCTTGGCTTACATTACTTGTATACTCCAAATTCAAGCCACAAGGTTATACAGTGTACATCATTGTAATTAAGTATTCTCAAAAGGACTTTGTAGTAGGCTTTTTTGAGGGGAAAAGGAGCGGGGATGTATATTCAGCATTTTACAGTACACCCTACACCAGCTGAACACTTAAATATGAGTTACAGTGTAATGATGGTCAGAAATTGAGTTATTACCAATCCATTGTCATTCATTAATTTGGAATTGGAATGACCATGTTTTCCTCCAATGGGAGACTTAACTGCAATTGGCTTCTGCTATGTCTTTGGAATAAGATTATTGTCAGTGATAATTTATTTTAAATAATCTTTACATAACCTGTTTTTTGCAGAAAATTGGACCAAAGATGCTTGATCATGAAGGAAAGGAAGTTCCTGGCAACAGAGGGTACAAGTAAGTGAAATTATACTACACGTAAAAATAAGTGAATGCACGAGAGATGCTTCTGGTGCCATAGACCTCAGGCTGGACAGGTACAGATCTCATGTAGTTAGTGGGCATGAAACCCATTTATGGCAGTCCCTGGGGGGAGGGGGGGAGGGTAGAGCATGGTATGCTACATGATTGTATAAGTTGTGTTGCTCCCATAAACCCCTTTAATGCTGACCTCACCTGCTTTTAACTGGGCAGTAGTACCTTCAGTCCACTCATGTTGACCAGTTAAAAGAAAGATTTGAATGATACATGTACAAGCTAATAAACCCTGCTCCCATCCCAGCTTTCTATTGCACAATCTCTCGCCAAATTGAGTCACTAAAGAAAAAGCAATGAAATGAATGCTGCAATATAGGCTAAACCGTTTGTTCAAATCCACATTTTCCTTGCTCACATTTAAGTACATGTATGTGGATTGCATACTTTGTTACATAGTTTTGACATAACCGAAAACTTAACGGAAAGTTCACCGGAGATGAAGCTTACTTTTAACAAGAAAATGCCGCCCAATCCTGAAGACTAGCTTTTCTTTTCTGTCCCAATGATTGAAACAAATGGTTTTTACACAGGTTCTTCCTCTCGCTGAGCCTGTCAATTGTTCAATTCAATTTGTCAATCAGAGTATAGCAAAGAACATCTGTACACAGCTGATGATGACGCTGTCCTGTTGGTTCAAAAAGTAATAAATAATGATTGTTTTTTTATGTCAGGTATTTTGGAGCAGCCAAAGATCTTCCAGGAGTTAGGGAATTGTTTGAACAAGAACGTAAGTGTCTTGCTCTGAAACACCAGGGCCCAGTTGCTCGAAGCATGGTTAGCACTAACCCGGGTTAAATGCCATGACAACCTATAGGTTTTAATACCTCTTAACCAATGGTTAGCGCTAACCATGCTTCGAGCAACTCAGCCCTATAGCTATTCAAAGCAGAATTAAAATAATACAGCTCACCATTACAAGTGGATTTCTGTACTGAATTTCTTTTTGTTAAGCTTTTAAATTCTGTGAACCAGCCAAACACTTAAAGCCATGAAAATGAAATAGATACATGTAATAAGAACACGATGATAATTCTTGGAAAAACATTTACGAGCTACCAGCTGGAATCGAACCCACGACCTGGAGTCCAGTTACTAGTCTGGATGTTCTAACCGTGCTGAGCTATGGGTCACTCACGTGGTGAGCCGGTCACAAGCTTGGGGTATAAGTCTCAGGACTTCGCATCTCGGGAGTACACTGGACACTAATCATATATTAAGCAACACACTAAATTACCGGTACCTGCATCTTGCAAGCACGTTAAATAAGTGTTGTGTATACTTAGAGATTTAGCCAACCAGCCAACCAGCCAACCACCTTATGCCATGCAAACCTACTTTAAAACTGCTACAACATTTAAAACAACCAGATTTGTTGCTACTGTTGTTTAATAGCAGCACTTGAAAATTAGATCTACTGCAGGCCCTTTGTAAGTTAAACACTTTTGTTTGTTGTTATTGTCCAATAATCAGTCAGTAAAATCCTTCTTGTGGTTTGTGGCAGGAGGGGGAAATACAATGCTCATTACACTTCCATAATACACTGTTTTTTTTTTTAAAAGAACCTTTTTTATAAGAACGTTGAGGCTGAGATTAACCAAAATTTTAAGAACGTATTAAGAACATTCCTCAGGCTGAGAGTCGATTAAGAACGTTTTTATTTTGCTAATCTGTGTATAAAATCAAAGTAACAAAATGTAAATTAACCAACTGAAAATACTTAAGGGCATGTTTTGTATAACATTAACAATGGTGACACACATCTCGGTTTGTCATGATCAGCAGAGAAACTACGTTTAAATAATCGGTGTTCATGGTTTAGACATACATGTAGGTTAGACGACGACTTTTATGAACGCTGTCTAAACTTCGTTTAAATAATCGGCCCAAAGTATTTAGCGTTGTAGCGGTGATTGGGGACACTATAAATCAGTGAAATAAATATACAAACTGAGCAAAATTTTTGTTAAGAATCTCAACTGGTGCGAGGCAAACCAGTTGGCTATTTACAAAGCGTGTCCTTGGATTTGAAAACGGGGCTACCGTGAAAAAAAACCCAAGTGGTCAGAGCGGGATTTGAACCCGGAACCTGCGGATTACAAGTTTGGCGCCCAAACCACTAGGCTATACTGCCTCCCAACACTGAGCCTTTGCTGACATTCTCTTGGGCACTAATGAGTCAGCCATTTTGCACTGCAGCGCCAGCCCCACCAAGGAAAACCAGAGGAGAATTGTACAAAGATGTTGATGCAGACTATTATGGCTACAGGGACGAAGATGATGGAGTGCTAGTACCACTTGAACAAGATGTAGAAAAGGAAGGTGAGACCTTGTAACTTCTTCTGGTATAAGTTAGAAGTTACACACACTCTCTGTCTGTGTTGCTGTCTGGTTCCAGTTTATTTCTCTATCGTCTCGAGTGGGAAGGGGGAAGGGTCATTGGGAAGAGTACAGGTTCATCTTCCATGAATAGCTAGAACCACCTTGTACATCAAAATATACAGCAACACAAGAAAGAACTGCTCAGTAGCTTTCATTTGAATGGTCACACTTTAGGATTTCATCAGCAGACTAACAAGTTAGAACCACCTTGTACAGCATAATAAAAGCACCACAGGGAAGTACTGCTCAGTAGCTTTCATTTGAATGGTCACACTTTAGGATTTCATCAACGAACTAAAAAGATAGAACCACCTTGTACTGCATAAAAAACAGCACCAGAGGAAAGTACTGCTCAGTAGCTTTCATTTGAATGGTCACACTTAAGGATTTCATCAACAGACTAAAAAGTTAGAACCACCTTGTACAGCATAATAAAAAGCACCACAGGAAAGTACTGCTCAGTAGCTTTCATTTAAATGGTCACACTTTAGGATTTCATCCACAGACTCAAAAGTTAGAATCACCTTGTACAGCGTAGAAAAACAGCACCACAGGAAAGTACTGCTCAGTAGCTTTCATGAATTTAAGTGTCATACACAGTATTTCGTCGTGAGACTCAAATGTTAGATCATCTTTTACAGCATAGCAAACAACAGTAATTAAAATACCGTCATGTGACCTTAATCAGAATCAAAAGTTTCATTGTAGATAAGAGGATTACTTTCCAAGAAAACTTGTCTACCGTAAAGAGATCCGAGTGCTGCCATTTTTAGCATTAGCTCTTTTGACGTTGGCTAAATTACGTTTCATCTCAGCTGATTAAAAACAAATATTCGTTTCATTGTAGAACCACCTTGCCTTACTGTTTCAGGATTATTTTGCAACTTGTTCATTCATTCTTCCATCAATTTAGGGAAGCAGGGATGGTGCAGTGATGAGACCAGTCGCTTCCCATCAATGTGGCCCGGGTTCGATTCCCAGACTCGGCGGGTCTCTTGTTGGTTCTCGTCCTTGCTTGGAGAGGTTTTTCTCCGGGTTCTCCGGTTTTCCCCTCTCCTCAAAAACCAACATTTCCAAATTCAAATTCGATTCGGAATCTGAGGGCCACATGTTTGTCAGTTGTAACAGGCTGTTAAGTGTCACCCTTGTTAAACAAATTTGATTTATTGATTGATTGATTGATTGATTGATTGATGTATCATAGCGATCGCCCGAGCAATGGAAGAATGGGAAAGACGAAAAGAAGAGGGAGAACTGGGAACTGAAACTGAGCAGGAAGAGGAGAATATTTATGCCGTCAGCAAAGAACAAGAGGTATGAACCAAGATAGACCACGCATGGTCTTTCTACAATGGTCTCGCGCCTGATTATATTACCGATCTATTTAACAATTATTCCACGAACGCGCGTTGGATATGAGATAAGATAGCCAACGAGGCGCGTAGCGCCGAGTTAGCTATAATCATCTCATACCCAACAAGCGTGAGTGGAATAATTGTTTTATTAAAAACAATCAAGAAATATTGCTAGATTTTGCTGATTTCGCTTTGCAAGAACAATTAGAAGACAATTTATTTGTCTCTGTTTCTCGGGCATTGTATAATGCCTCATATACCATGGTCGCTAAGCCAATCAAATAGCTCGAATTGCATTATACAACGATCCAGTTTTTAATAATGACAGATACGTCCCTATGCGATCTCAACGATCCTCTAATCAGTTGTTACTAAAAGTTCCAAGTACAAACACTGTCTCGTTTGGTGACCGTACATTCAGCGTTGCTGTGCCAAACCGGCTGTGGAATTCTGTTCCATATGAAATTAGATCTGCCGATAACCTAAACCAATTTAAATCTAAACTGAAAACCTATTTGTTTCGTATTGCTTATTTTTAACTTTCTCTCGACCCTGTCCTTGCTCTTTTTTTTATTGTTATTATTTTCCGATTTCTAGTTAGTAACTTTATAGTTCAATATTTCTTGTTAAGCGCTCTAGAGCCTTGTATAGAGCGCTATATAAACGATGTATAAATATTTATGGGAGAAATAGGTCCACAATGCATGCAAATGTTTGTGTGATACAGTCGCTTCCATCTCTCAAACTGACCTTGGACATTTGCTTAAAATTACATGAAGTGAAACATATCCAACTTAATAAGTGGAAAAGGAGGAAAAAAACAATTATTTAAGCCTCGAACCCGAGTTGTTTGCTTCATTTCTTCTATCCATAACCCACTACACCAACGAGGACTAGCTGCTGAAAGTTGTAATTTTAAACGTATTTATTGTAGAGTTGTCTATCACAGTAAACGAAAACTAACCGTCTTTGAATCAATGCTTAACCCTAATTATCGTAAATCGGTGCTTAGCCCCAAAATGTTATTCCTTTGCCTAGCTGGAGCTCTATTCACTCAGTTCTCTGCCTAATGAATGGGCTTCTGTTCCCGCGTACATCAATACTACAACAATAAGGAATACAACATTGTGTAAACCTCATAAGGTGTCCAAGGTCAGTTTGAGATATGGAAACAAGTGTTAACCTTCAAGTTATTGAAGAATTACAATCATGACAACAAATTATCTTGATCTGACAAATTTATGCCATGGACCTTACACTGAAATGTTGACGGAATAAGTAATTACTAAAATGAGAATTGTTTTTATATATTGCCATTTATTCACAGGATAGTGATAATGAAATGGAAACAGATGAAACTACGGAAGGGAATCAACCATTTGTCGCTCATGTTCCCGTGCCTTCACAGAAAGAGGTTTGCCTTTCAACACCTTTATTTAACAAATTAAAAAATAAAAAAAAGCCGTAAACCTCATCAAGGATGTAACGAGAGCTGGAAAAAAGCTAGGATGAAACACAAGCCGCAACCGAGTGTCTCTACCAAATTGTTTGCTCTTGTCATTTCGTTGTGTGCTTGACGACAGAGTACAGTAAGGCATGGTTTAGCCTTTTTCTTTGTTTTACAATACAGATTTACTTACATTTGTAGACAAATTTGCTTCAATTTGTTAGAAACCAGCTTTATTCTTGGCTTTTGTATCTTGTTTCGAGCTAAGTCTGCTGTGTCCATTTTCAACTTGTCTCAAGATCCCCGCTAAACGTAATTTTGAAGATATACATTCTCGTGGTATGATCTTATTAACAAGCGCGTGTATTGGTGTCACGAATCAAACACGATTGCGCCAACGCTCTTTTGTTCTAAAGATTATTTTTGAAGGACGTTTGGACTTCTTCAATAAAAGGAAGTATCACTTTTCTTCAGATTAATTTTGTGCCATAGCTGTACCATTTAATCCACAGATCTCTTTTTTGCTTTCCGAAAGAAGATAGTTTTGTAACAATTTAGAAGCTGTACGGACTCTAAAATGGCGTACTCTACATATGTACTTTGCAGGCTCTTGGCATCTCACAAAGAATGCTAAATTTAAATGAACCGCAAACGCGAGCTCTATCAAAAAAGCTTATTTCACAGTTGTGTACTTAGTGACCTGCCCTTTGGGTTGAAGCGAGGCTGGTGTTGACTGGTTTTGATACAAACCTCAGTGCTTTTCAAATATGAACACTCTTTGACAAATCCGTCATTTCACTGATGGGGAACACTATTCCCGAAACGTCTGGTATGTTTACAACAATCTCAGCGCCCGACGCAAACTACTACTTCCTCTTCAAAACTAAATGATTTTTATTTGAAGGCAGTGAGGTGGCCTCAAAGGTTCTTACGCAATGTTTAGCCTTGTTTTCAGATGTATGTAGACTGAAATTTCAAATTCCTAAGAATACCCTGCTTTGTGCATGAAATGTTTCTCTTTTGTTCTTTTGTACTTCTAGGTTGAGGAAATGCTTGTTCAACGAAAGAAAATGGTATGCTAACGGCAATTGTTACTAAATGACTAAGAATGAAAATCTTCTTTATTCCTTCCACGGCTTAGTTTTCATGCTGAATATCAATCGTGTCTCCATTTTGCTTTCAGGAATTGCTTGAAAAATACGCCAGTGAGACACTAATGCAACAAAGTCAAGAAGCCAAAGCCCTTCTCGGTCTCTAGCAGACGATAAAACTCACTTGTAAATACACAATCTCCTTCGGACACTCATGCTTAGATGTAAAGTGGAAGAAACTGGAAGATCTTGGTTGAGGTTTTCATAGATCCTGCACGTCTTTCTGCCAGTGCTTTGGTAATGCCTCCATGGATAAACGGCAGGCGGAAATCTTCGGTTTCACGCTCTAAGCACGTGTTCCGTAACCGTGAGACACGTGATATGAGGTTCACGTGACACGATGCGGGACTTCTATTGTGATCTGCATTTACATGTAACAAGGACTTTTTGTATTATCAAACTCCTCATCTTGCAAACGAGAGTAGAACAGTGGTAGATTTGAAATGTTGGGTCCTCGAACAACCGCTCGAACCCGCGAGGAAACGAAGATAAGGAAATGTTAACTCTAGCTCCAAGCAAAAGTAGACATGACAATCAGTGATTGCATCAGTGTTGGGTCAATCTCTTATCCAGCTGTGTTATCCATTGGTAAATCAGAATTTACCAGATTTAAGCTAAATTGGACTTGGAGCGAGGGAATGAAAGAATTCTAAAAACGCTTAATAAATAAGAGGCCTTAGTCAGTTGTAACGAATGTTTGGTTTATCAACAGAGTTGATAACGAAAGGTAAATTGGCCACCTTAAAGAAATTCGAGTGCTGACATTTTGAGCGTTAGCCCTTCGTCAGAGCACTCAAATCTCTCTACGGTGCCCACTTTGTTAACTCTGTTGATAAACCAAACGTTCGTTTCTACTCCCCACCGACACAGCACCACAGTTTCTTTAGAAACCAACCAACCCCTTATCCATTAGTCAAAAACAAAACAAGTTGCTTGCCCGTGCTTAACTTTACAGTCCAATCGATTTTAAGCGTAGTACCCCGCAGTTTTAGTTTGGAGGCGAGGAGAAAGCCACGATTCAAGCAAATGTTTCCTTTAAATCTGCGGATGCCAAGCCTTGCCTCGTTCCCTGGCCCAAACGTGCGCCTCTTCCTGATCAACGGTGACGTACGCATTCGATTGTGCGCTGTCCCAACCTCGTTTCCAGGGACCTCTCTCTGGAAACGAGGTTGTGCGTAAGTTTAGCCTGTTCCAGGCTCCTAGAGTCCCCTCGCCCTGTCCTTCGCGCGTCTCTCTAAGAGCCTAGACCAGTTGGTTATTTAATGCACATTACGTTCTCGCGATAAAACAGCTAAATATCACGTGTTATGTAAATATGTAATAATACAGCCAGAACTTGGAGTAAAGAGCCTTTTTGTAAACAATCGGTCTTTTGTCTCACGCAAGACATGAAATGGTGTGAAAGTTTTACTTTGCGGTCCTGAACAAGCGCGTCATCTCAAACACGCGGGAAAATATGTTAAAAAATTAAGATCACTGGTATTAAATTACTGTAACTTAACCCATTCAAGGAAGGCGGGATCGGTTCAAAATTCACTGACAGTAAAGGTTTGTAATAATGGAAACTTCCCTGTCCAAAAGGCTTTTTTTTTAAACCCGGGCACAAGCCTAGTCATTGCTAAATCAAAATATTCACGCGGTGGTGCACGATGCCAAGAATAAGAAATGTTAATTTTTGTGCAAATAGAAAGGCAATTTCAGTTGGAAGGATAAAAGTTAACGTCGTAAGGCCCTGGTCAAGCGGCTAATGATAGTCGATGATAGTTGATGATAGTCAAAACTATCATCAGCCATTATCAGCTATCAAGCAGCTGGTCAAACGACTCGGAGAAACTCGTGATAATTG
>NW_028145577.1:925000-955000 GCF_977016875.1 Pavona decussata
AAAATGCATATCAGATTCCTATCTGTAACTTTCGTTGTAAGAGACGCGAATTAAATCCGGTTTAAAAAATAGGCGTTTTAGTCACCTTTAATGGTTGTCATTGTTCTAAATAGCATTGGTTGTCTGTATCTTAAGTTCTACAAAGAACCAAATGGTGAGTCAGAGAATTAACGCTGGGGAGAAAGTTAAAGTACTGAGGTGAATTCATGAATTTCCAACCTAGGAATTGAGGCAAAGAAAAGAATTCTTAGATCTGGTGGGAATTGAATCCCCGACCACCTGATCAACCGTTGCCTTTAATACCAACTGAGCTACGAAGTCATACAGGAGCGAGTCCTGAGTATTTAATGAGAACGTAGACGGAACAATGAATGTTGTACAGAGTAACTCTAAAGACACAAGTGATTAAACAAAGAATTTACTCTAGAGGTGCTTACCATTTACATGGAAAACCCGGAAATCAAATGGTACGCATCATTCCATTTGGAGTACTTCTGAAATTTTGGGCTTCTGACCCGGTCAAAGTGATGCATTTTTATTACTCCTTTTGGAATTTACAGCCGATGATCATACATTTTACATGTCCATCTTCTGTTAAGACAAGCTAAATCATTTCGGATTTATGCCGAAAATTTCCATCCGGGTGGTTTACGTAAATCAGTGGTAAGCGCCCTAGATTACCAAATTTTCGTATAGCCAGTAGGCATGAGATAATTTTTATGAAAGTTACGACATTTTTTAAGGTATACATGTTTCGGATCAAACTTCAACCATCTTCTTATTATTTTACACCCACTAGGGGATTTTCTGTAATGAAGATGGACGAAGTTTCATCCCAAACAGGTATACTATAAAAATGTCGTAACTTTCATAAGAATTAACTCTGCAATGAGGGTTAAGCACTAAGATGAGACTATTCCCTTCACAAGGCTAACGCTCAGTTGAAAATTCATGAGTTTAGCCAACATGGTCTGTTCGACCATTTGTATCTTAAGTGCATTCTGCTCGGCACAACATTCATTATATAAAGAACCGTTTGAATCTCGTATCTGATGACTATAAAGAACTTGCACGTCCTCTCTTACCCATGAAAGATACTTGATGACGCGCGCTTTGCGCTCTTCTCTGTCTTTAGTGCGCATTAAAACTATTTTCTTGATAATTTCAAGCTTCTTCACGTCCTCATCTATGAAAGACTCTATCATGAGGGAGAAACAAACACGCGTTATCAATTAACGAGAGCACGGTAAGACACAAACAAAACTGCTTTCTTCGTTTCCAATCATTCTTGGCGCGCGGTCGAATGACGTCACCAGTTGAACTTGTTCGGTCCCAAGCCTCACGTTGGGCAACTCGGCTCGATTAGGCCTGAGAACAAGGCTGTTATGATATTTGCACATGCTACACTTCCTGAGAACAGCGCGCAGTTCACCTCACGTGGCACATGGCAACGCCAATTGTCAAACGGAAATAATGTGTGAGCAAAATCCACAAAAGTGAGCGAATTATGCGTCAGTCAATTCCAACAATGCCCATTTACCCCAAACCTCCCCCCCCCGGGCCGATCCCACGCCGCCGCTAATTAGAACCTATTCTTTAGGAAAATTTCGTAACAGTCATACCTGCTAAATCACTCCCCTCGTCCAGGCCTACCGCAGTGTTTTCATATTCTTCATCTCCAAAGTCTCTATACACATCTTTACCAACTATCACCCCTGGAGGCAGCTCCAGTCGATTGGTTTCCTCGTTGTAAACCACGCGACAACACTTGAATAAGAAGGGTCCTCGCGTATTCCTCACTGCCATCCTTGGTGGTATAACTCGCTTCTTGAAGTGTCCCTTCAACTGGGCATATGGATGCGCTGGAATGTTAATTCCCGCATCAATCTCAAACTGTAAAAATACGAGCTGAAAATAAGAAAAATGACCGCCAACCATTTTCGTTACCTGGGATTAACCTGCCCTGCCACACGGTCCGCGCATCTGAAATTTTAAATCAACCAATCAGAGGTCAACATTTGATTTGCATTTTTGTGATTGGTTGTGCCGAACAAGAAAAATACATGAAGTCTACATTGAAGGCGCAGAAGTATTATCTTCATTTAGTCGACAATGAAGTGTCAATTTTTTGGTAGAGGCATTGGATGACGTATGAACACAGAGTTTGACGGCCGCTCTTACTGCAGGCTCAACGACCATATCTAAGAAATTTGTACTGGCCCAGACTTGTACCCTGGTCACAAGTGATTTGTTTGTGGGCGAGAGAAAATTGGACACGAGAGTAGATAGAGGCGCGCGGGGAGACGCGGGAAGAGAAGAGGAGAAATTTTCCCAATGACACCCCGCGCGCATCAATCCACTCTCGTATCCAATCCTCTCTGTACTCACAAACGGATACGGGTCTAGTACCGAGTCATGCAAGGTGAAAGGGCCAGTCAAAGGAGTTTAGTATTAGTTTGGAGCCGTTGCGAAAAAGAAAACTACCGCAAACACCGGCAGATAAGCCACATCTCGAGTTTAGTGGCTCAAATTTTGACAAAAAGAAGAAGTTTTTCATCCAAAAATTTACATTCTAGCCACGAGAGAGTTTAACTCAAAGTGCGCTTCAATAAATGTTAGCAAAACCCCATGCCAATCGAAAATTCAAATCTATTGTTAATATGTACATTTTATGAAGGGCGTGTTTACGTATTTGAGGACACACTTAAGAACAGAAGGACAGCATTCCCACCGGAACATTTAAGGTGGAATTTAAGGCTAGCTTATGAAGCATCAAGACATTTTATAGTCTTGATTGAAAGAGGGATAACTCAAGATAAATGGTTTGCGCGCTCAATGGCAACAGCGGAGAAACAGTAGATGATTTACTACGCAAGTCCTCGAAGACAACGTAGTTTTTTATACTCTTAGAGGAAAGATAGCTGTTCTTTTTTCTTTCCTTCCATTTTTAGGCATGTTGGAGTTTTCATGCGCATTTGCATTTTCAGCAAAGAATGTTCCCCACACTCCCACAACAACCCGTTTCCCTTCGCCAATCACTAATCATCTGTTTACGATCAAGTCAGCCTCATCGCTCTGAAATGCAGTCCGCGGTCACTGTTCATACTACTCAAACGTTCGTCCTTTCGCAAAAAGATAAAGGAATTATTACTAAATTTCTTGCGGTCAGAAGATGATTATGTCGACGTCTCCCGTCTTACTAAATTATTTAAGACTTTAGGTTAGCTTCTCTTCGTAATTTTAATGTATTTGCTTTGGTTTATGCTAGTTTATCATATTCACTGTATAGTAATGTCCTCGCTGTTATTTAGTCCATCTATATATAGATAAAATTTGTACTTGTAATAATTATGTCCTCGGATCTTCCCGCCTCGATTAGTTCATAAGCTATTTGCGGGGGAAAAGCAATATAATTAGTTATATTTCTAATTTTCAATTAATAAAATGTTGTTTTTGTGGTGGTCTATCTATTTCCGGAGTGTTTTTTTAATTCCAGAGTACAAAATTTTACAGTTATTACTCATGACATGTGTACTTTGTCCTTAATAATCTAAAAAACTGTACTTTGTAGTTATTAATCAGGAAATTCATCTTTTACGATTAATAATCGTGCATGTTACGATTAATAATCGTACCATTCAAGATTATTAAGCACGTTTGACACATTATACAGTTAATAATCGTAAAGTACGCGATTATTAATCGCGTTTGACAGGAAATGCAGTTATTAAATCGTAAATTGCGTTTTCTCGGTCAAAACAACAATCATGGGGCGAATTCACTTGACGGCCGCCATTTCGAAAATTATTACGAAGTCAACCACCGCTCTTCACTGCGCTTGCTTTGAAATAAATCTTACACAAACGAATTCCTTATAGGGCTATACTTCCCTCGAGGTTTACTTCTAGTTTGCCCGTGAGTTCGCAAATGATATTTTCCTCATTTTCACTCTTCGACAAACAACAACGCGAGCGGAATACGTCACGTACGGCAGTGCGATAATTATCTGAAATGTTTGCGAAACTTTTCAAACAAAATGAAGATCTTTTCAAGTCTTTTGTTTTAAAACAAGCAAAAGAAAAATTTGTCTAATAGGTTCTCAAATTCAGTCCATTTGACGTTTGTATTTTGTTCGCGTTTCGAAGCTTATAACACACCGTGAAACCAACAAGTGGTCGAAAGCTTCGCTGGTATACTCGCATAATATTTTCGCTAATTTGCACCGTTTCGCGTATAATTTTTGGGAACACATGATTTCAAATAAAGAAAAAAAAAAGGAAAACGAAAAGTAGGTCGCTTTGACCTGATATTATTTCTGCTTTTGAGGATTTCTACGGAATTAAAACTTAGAAATTTATCACAAACTGGGAAAGAGAAAGCCCGAAGAAAACAATTGAAAACGCTATCTCAAAATTCGCGAACGACGTTTTCACTCACCAGCAGTACATGACAAATCAAAACAATAAACCGGTCGTAAAAACTACTCATAAACTGAAGGCTGAGCTTAGATTCTGAATTAACTAATAAATTTAATATATGATACAGTCTGTGCAGACTACGATTAACAACTGTATCTGGGTCGAAGCGTTTCTAATTATGTATGCAAAGTCGACTACTTTGACAAAACAGAATTCTGTATCAGTTGCAGGTCTGATGCGAATCGAAGCGCCGCCAAAGCACGACCAGAAAACTTCGAAAGCGAGATGTTTTCCTGCGACGGGAATCCAGCGAAATACAATGGTTCGCTAATTCGTCGAATCCGAAGCAGGATTTATCGATGTGATCTCTGCAAGAACACCTTCGATTCGTACGCAAATCTTCAGAAATCTTACAATGTAGATCCGTTCAGTCAAAGCAATCGCGAAGCCGCTTGTTTCGTTGACGCGGCTTCGCCGCGACTTTCGCGGTTTACGCCCCATTTAAGCCGCAGCTGCACCACTCGTTAAGCAATAAGCTTACTGTTGAGAGTGTTTTGCCAATCAGCCGAAATTTCCCGGAAAGCCGCCTACAACACTAAGTTTTATTAAAAAGGCCTTGTTAAATATTTCTTTCAAGAAAACCATGTTCGAGACTTTTTTAAAACGCAGTTCTGCCAATGCGTAAACTTCCGACGTGTTTTGAAGTTTTTATTTCATCCATCAGTCGAACGGCCAATTTTAATAACCCTATAAACTAGCTAAAAAACGTATTAAACAACAAGATTATATTCAGATGGCTAAAATTATTTTTATTTAGCCAGAAATACAATTTTTACAAGCAGTCATTCATAAACTTGACGACCAATTCTGTAAGTTTAAGTATTTTGCGCGGGTAAAAACAGTGAATCAGAAATCAAAAATCGATTGACAAGGCTGTGTAGGAAACAGTACAGATATTATATATTCAATACGTTCTTTTATCTCTTGGAATTTTAGATAATACATTTACTGAATTTGAACTCACCTCTTACATTCCGGTGTTTACTCGTTCACTGATAGAAGCCGACGCAAGTACGGAAGGACAGGCCTCAGCGTTGTTGTGATACACAATCCATTCTTTAAGTCTTTACCTTTAAATTTGGTCTTTCCACAGCTACCATTGATTTAAAGAGCTGTCGATGATTAAATGTTTAAAATTGACGTTCAGTCACTCAGCTTCGGCCGCTGTGAGGTAAACTAATCGCAAGCAAAATTTAAGTTTGCGAAGTTTACATTTCTTGCCAAGTTCAGGATCAACCGCTGCGAACATAACTTGATAAGTGTAATCCACCTTTGATAACTGCAATGCAAAATCTTTTCCTCTTGTAATTCAGCAGGTATCTAGATCGGCACACAGACATTTCCCAAAGCGTCTCCGAACATAGCTTACCATGATGTATAGTCAGTAAATAAAAGCATTCAATTTTCATGTGTTCTCACGCAAACTACAGCGATGACCAATTCTGTAAATGTTCCTGGATCGTACTGTTTTTTTTAGATCACACTAGCGCTTCTTTTACGGCGAAAGAAATACTCTGACTCGAAGCTCGACTGTGATCAGTACGAAGAATTTCTTCAACGGTCATTGAGCTTTGTGAGAACGCGCCAGCTAATGGCGCGTTCCATTTGACCAATTACAGAAGTAGCTGTCAAAATGTGTCCAATCCAATCACAGAGCCGGTTGTCATTTATGAGGTAAGTTCAACCCACTCAAACTCTTAAACGCCGGTAAGAAAGTCACCCCACGCGAAAAAAGGCGACACGCGGCGGGGAGAGAGAAACCGCCGCGTGTCGCCTTCTCTCGCGTGAGGTGATTTTCACGCGCGCTCGCGTTTCGCTCGCCCTACTATCCCTGAGGAAAAATGGGGGACTACTCGTAGTCTACTCCTGTAGATAATTCGAAAGAAGTTAGCCTGTGAACAGGCTTCCAAGGGCCCTTCCAAGTTGGGTACAGGACAAAGAGAAAAATCTGCGATCAGGGGGAGCGAAGCGCGGTTCAAGTTTTCTCTTTGCCGTACACACGACTTGGGAACCTGTTTAAAGGGCTATATGATTGAAAAATGATTGCCGAGGAATGATATCCTTAAACGATTGGACCGCACATAACGGTCATATTCATATGTGAGGATGAACGTAATTTGGGAGGGGTGATATCGCACCAGTAAATGCAGCCACTCATCTCACCTCGTATAAAAATAAAATATGCCGAAAAGCTTATAAAGTTTACGGACAGGCGTGAATTTAATGGGGAGGGGGTTACGTGGTGCTTGAGCTGGTTCAGCGGTCCATAATCTATACAAGAAGCAGTCAAGTTTCTTTCAAATTATTATTCAATATAGTTTTTACCAGTAAAAAAAGGTGGTGGGATGGGAATGTGTAGTATATGTTATATCAAAATTGTGCAAGGTACGATTAAATTACCGCAATTTATGAAATTAATCTTCAGTGCGCGCACTTGTCTAGTGCAAAGCCTTCACTCCTACGGTGAAAACCATCCGCCCGTGAAATGACCTAAGATTAATAATCGTGTGTGCGCGCACGTGTTTAGTACAAAGCCTTGCATGTATATAGTCAACTATCCGCTGGTGAAATGAACTCAGATTAATAATCTTAAGTGCGCGCACGTGTTTAGTGCTAAGCCTTGCATGTATTTGGTCAACTATCCGCCCGTGAAATGAACTCAGATTAATAATCTTGAGTGCGCTCGTGTTTAGTACGAAGCCTTGCATGTATATGGTCAACTATCCGCCGATGAAACGAACTCAGATTAATAATCTTGAGTGCACGCAAGTGAAGTCCAAAGCGTTGCATGTATCTTACTGTGATCTTGTCTTAAGGTGTAGCCTGGTTTTGTCAATACGCTTACCACAAAAATTAGTTGTTACTGCAATTTCTTCTCTCAGGAGGGTTCTTTTGATGTAGTGCAAGAAATTCCATAATTTACATATTAATTCCTTTTTATTCTTGTTTTTCAGTTGTGAGGATTACGTATTTACGTTCATCCTTACATATGAATATGACCTTTGTGTGCGGTCCAATCGTTTAAGGATATCATTCCTCGGCAATCATTTTTCAAACATATAGCCATTTAAACAGGTTCCCAAGTCGTGTGTACGGCAAAGAGAAAACTTGAACCGCGCTTCGCTCCCCCTGATCGCAGATTTTTCTCTTTGTCCTGTACCCAACTTGGAAGGGCCCTTGGAAGCCTGTTCACAGGCTAACTTCTTTCGAATTATCTACAGGAGCGCCGGGATCTCTTTCCGGTGTTTCAGAGTTTGAGTGGGTTGAACTTATCCTCATAAATGACAACCGGCTCTGTGATTGGATTGGACACATTTTGACAGCTACTTCTGTAATTGGTCAAATGGAACGCGCCATTAGCTGGCGCGTTCTCACAAAGCTCAATGACCGTTGAAGAAATTCTTCGTACTGATCACAGTCGAGCTTCGAGTCAGAGTATTTCTTTCGCCGTAAAAGAAGCGCTAGTGTGATCTAAAAAAAACAGTACGATCCAGGAACATTTACAGAGTTGGTCATCGCTGTAGTTTCTGTGAGAACGCATGAAAATTGAATGCTTTTATTTACTGACTTTACATCATGGTAAGCTATGTTCGGAGACGCTGACTTTCTTTTTGGGAAATATCTGTGTGCCGATCTAAATACCTGCTGAATTACAAGAGGAACAGATTTTGCATTGCTAATTATCAAAGGTGGATTACACTTATCAAGTTATGTTCGCAGCGGTTGATCCTGAACTTGGCAAGAAATGTAAACTTCGCAGACTTAAATTTTGCGTGCGATTATTTTACCTCACAGCGGCAGAAGCTGAGTGACTGGACGTCAATTTTAAACATTTAATCATCGCCAGCTCTTCAAATCAATGGTAGCTGTGGAAAGACCAAATTTAAAGGTAAAGACTTAAAGAATGGATTGTGTATCACAACAACGCTGAGGCCTGTCCTTCCGTACTTGCGTCGGCTTCTATCAGTGAACGAGTAAACACCGGAATGTAAGAGGTGAGTTCAAATTCAGTAAATGTATTATCTAAAATTCCAAGGGATAAAAGAACGTATTAAATAGTATAATATCTCTACTGTATCCTACACAGCCTTGTCAATCGATTATTTGATTTCTGATAGTCACTGTTTTTTCCCGCGCAAAATACTTAAACTTACAGAATTGGTCGTCAAGTTTATGAATGACTGCTTGTAAAAATTGTATTTCTGGCTAAATAAAAATAATTTTAGCCATCTGAATATAATCTTGTTGTTAAATACGTTTTTTAGCTAGTTTATAGGGTTATTAAAATTGGCCGTTCGACTGATGGATAAAATAAAAACTTCAAAACACGTCGGAAGTTTACGCATTGGCAGAACTGCGTTTTAAAAAAGTCTCGAACATGGTTTTCTTGAAAGAAATATTTAACAAAGCCTTTTTAATAAAACTTAGTGTTGTAGGCGGCTTTCCGGGAAATTTCGGCTGATTGGCAAAACACTCTCAACAGTAAGCTTATTGCTTAACGAGTGGTGCAGCTGCGGCTTAAATGGGGCGTAAACCGCGAAAGTCGCGGCGAAGCCGCGTCAACGAAACGAGCGGCTTCGCGATTGCTTTGACTGAACGGATCTACATTGTAAGATTTCTGAAGATTTGCGTACGAATCGAAGGTGTTCTTGCAGAGGTCACATCGATAAATCCTGCTTCGGATTCGACGAATTAGCGAACCATTGTATTTCGCTGGATTCCCGTCGCAGGAAAACATCTCGCTTTCGAAGTTTTCTGGTCGTGCTTTGGCGGCGCTTCGATTCGCATCAGACCTGTAACTGATACAGAATTCTGTTTTGTCAAAGTAGTCGACTTTGCATACATAATTAGAAACGCTTCGACCCAGATACAGTTGTTAATCGTAGTCTGCACAGACTGTATCATATATTAAATTTATTAGTTAATTCAGAATCTAAGCTCAGCCTTCAGTTTATGAGTAGTTTTTACGACCGGTTTATTGTTTTGATTTGTCATGTACTGCTGGTGAGTGAAGACGTCGTTCGCGAATTTTGAGATAGCGTTTTCAATTGTTTTCTTCGGGCTTTCTCTTTCCCAGTTTGTGATAAATTTCTAAGTTTTAATTCCGTAGAAATCCTCAAAAGCAGAAATAATATCAGGTCAAAGCGACCTACTTTTCGTTTTCCTTTTTTTTTCTTTATTTGAAATCATGTGTTCCCAAAAATTATACGCGAAACGGTGCAAATTAGCGAAAATATTATGCAAAGCTTTCGACCACTTGTTGATTTCACGGTGTGTTATAAGCTTCGAAACGCGAACAAAATACAAACGTCAAATGGACTGAATTTGTGAACCTATTAGACAAATTTTTCTTTTGCTTGTTTTAAAACAAAAGACTTGAAAAGATCTTCGTTTTGTTTGAAAAGTTTCGCAAACATTTCAGATAATTATCGCACTGCCGTACCTGACGTATTCCGCTCGCGTTGTTGTTTGTCGAAGAGTGAAAATGAGGAAAATATCATTTGCGAACTCACGGGCAAACTAGAAGTAAACCTCGAGGGAAGTATAGTCCTATAAGTAATTCGTTTGTGTAAGATTTATTTCAAAGCAAGCGCAGTGAAGAGCAGTGGTTGACTTCGTAATAATTTTCGAAATGGCGGCCGTCAAGTGAATTCGCCCCATGATTGTTGTTTTGACCGAGAAAACGCAATTTACGATTAATGACTGCATTTCCTGTGAAACACGATTAATAATCGCGTACTTTACGATTATTAACTGTATAATGTGTCAAACGTACTTATTAATCCTGAATGGTACGATTATTAATCGTAACATGCACGATTATTAATCGTAAATTAAGGACAAAGTACACATGTCATGAGTAATTACTGTAAAATTTTGTACTCCGGAATTAAAAAACACTCCGGAAATAGACCTGTACATGAGTCAAGAAAGCGTGCAAAGCGAGAGAGCGCTTAACCCCCTCCGCGTGCGTGCTCTCCTATGTAAGCTGGTTTTTGAGCCGTTTTTCTCCTAAAATGGGTATAGATTGTAACCGTTTTGGTCTGTAAGTTTAAAAATGGGTATGAATTTTTCAGAAATGGGTATGGATTCTAGACACCGGGTCTGCAAGAAAATGGGTGTGAATTTTAGAAGCCAGGTCTGAAAAAAGGTTACCGGAAAATAATATAATTTGGTCTGAAATAGGGTCAGGATTTGGAGAACCTATCCACAGCCGCCCCCCCCCCCCCCCCCCCCCACCAAAACTTAAGAGGTGGGGAGCTACTCCCACTCCATTCAGTTCTTATTTGGTAATTACAGTCGACGCTTCCCTCAGAAGACTGCATTTTGATGACATCGAATACTTAGAAGGGGCGTTTGCCATTTAAGTTAAAATAAAATCAGAAAACACATATTAAGATTTTTTACAAACTGAATAATGTGCGAAAAGAATAAGTTGTAATTAGGTGTGCATGCAAAAATACCGATGCAATTTATTCTTACCTTTTCCATTCGTATGCCTTTATGTTGAAACCGCGAGCTGTAAACCACTGACGTTATCAAACGCAGCTGTTGTTCCTTGAAAACCGCCACTTTGTCACTGTTCAGCTCTGCAGTAGCTAATATTTCACGCAATTCCGCGTCACAAATGTACTCCTGGTCGACTTTGCCAAGAACCAGGAATCCTAGTTCATCACTGATCCGAAGCTTTCCTGAAACAATATTCGCTGCCTCGCCTCCAACTTCATAATTCCTATTATGAATAAAATAGCAATTTAAGGAAAACATTGATGTTGAGTGTTCGTTTTAATCATAAAGGTATTGCAAGATTATCAGCCTACTCGTCCCTCTCCCTCTGTCTGTCTTTCTCTCTCCTACTGCCCCTTCCACCCCTCCCACTCTCTGTCCCCTCACCTTCCCAATCCCCCTTCCTTCCTCCTTTTCCCTCTCCCTTCCTTCCTATCTTCCCCCTTAGTCTATCTTCTTCCCTCCCCTTCCCCTCTCTCTCCTCTTTCTCCCTCCCTCCCCCCCTCTCTCCTCCCCTCCTCTCCCCTTCCCTCTCCTCTTCCTCCAGCTCTCTCTCCCTTCCCTCCTTCTCCCCTCCCCTTTCCTCCTCCTCCTTTCCTTCCTTTTCCTCTCCCACCCACTCTCTCCCCCCTCTCCCCATCTTTCCTCCTCCTTGTCTCCTCTCTCTCTCTCTCTGCCCAGTGATGTGCCAATTGAGTATGCTTAGGATTGTAATTTCTGCTGTATGGCAAAACTAATAAATAAATGACTGCGGTCTTAGGTTTTATGAACACTCACAAGCACTCCTCTTTTATAGAAACATTCAGCCAAAATTGATACTCAGACAGTGGGACACAATCTGAGAACCCAAGATATTCCATACCTTGCAGCCCCTGCCTGTTCAACATCCTCATCCTCATCCATCTCTAGTTCTAATTCAGGATCCTCTTTTTTAATATGCAAGTTAATCTTGTCCTGTACTTCTTGATTTTTACCCTTTGTCACAAATGTATCCACCCTTCCAATGGTTGTCAACTTGTTCTTTTTAAATGGTCGCTCCCAAATTGGTCTCCGTTGCTTCACCAGCAGTACAAGCGGTTTAATTTCCTGGAGTTTACCATGGGTAACAGGAAAATAGTTGCTCTCTTGTCCAAAATTCTCTGCAGCAAAATCTCGAAGCAGCTTTTCTATCATCTGATAGGTATTTAGTTGAGTTAATACATTTATTATTATTATTATTATTATTATTATTATTATTATTATTATTGAATTATGAGATCACATGAATATATAAAACATGTATTGTGCAGTTCCAGAAAAAATCCATACCCACCCCATGGAAGGTCATCGGAAATTCCTAGGGGGAGGGGAGACTTAAACGTCAAAATTTTAGAAGCAAAGTATGAAGCTAAACTGGCATTTCCTGGGGGGATGGGGGATGCAAGACAAAAACCTTCCATGGGGGTGTATAGCAGAGGAAGCCTGAAAACAATTCAGGGTTCAATGGGATAGGAACCCATGACCTGACTGCGATGCCAGTGCAGTGCTCTACCAACTGAGCTATCAAGCCAACTGGCAGCTGTTCATAATATACCAATGAAGGATGAATAAATGAATATGAATGTAATAATATTATGAATCATATATTTGAACTGCAGGTCACAGTTATTTACAGAACTCGTTGCAAAAAGAAAACCTGAAAAAAAAAGTCAGGCTTGAATGACATTTGTGGTGCTGGTACAATGATCTACCAACTGAGCTAAACCCAACCCCCCCCCCCCCCCCCTTCCACACTGTCCACCCTCCTCTCCTCCAAGTGCCGGCAGTAGGGTGTGATAAAAGAATTTCAAGATAGGTTTGGAAGGCCCTGCAGACCTGATTTTTTATGGCTGGGGCCCTGGATCAGTCCCGTTTGTTTTTTCCAACCTGGGGCCCTGAAACCCTGGGGTGTTTTTTATAGCCCAGGGCCCCTGAGCCCTGTTTTTTTTATGGCCCAGGGCCAGGCTGCAGCCCTTTTTTATGTCCCGGGGCCCCTGTTTTCTATGGCCCTTGGTCCTTGAACTCTACAGCCCTTTGTGACCCTAATACATATTTAAAATTTGAATTGAAATAAATTAGTCAATTGAAAATAAGAGAGTTTGACCTAATTTATCTTGACCTTCTTTTTCACCCCATGAAGGATTAATTATTTTGAACAAGAAATCTCCTAAAGAAAGTCTTGAAATGTACCACATGTCTCTGGGGTCTGTCCTAACTTTTCTTTGCTGCAAAGGACACGGAGTGCAGGACCCCAGGGTCCTTTACTCAGATGACATTAATTAGTGACAAGAAAAGGCACTATTGAGGCCAAATTTTTAGAACTAAAAATTGACTCAAAAACCTCCAACAGCTCAAAAAATGACCTCTATCAAGAAAATGCAGGATATACTTTTATGTACTCTGAGTTTTATTATCAATGGATAGTGTAATGTCACTCAAAACATTTACTAGGTAGACTGTAGTCATGGTAACGACTTGGAAGTTTTAAAATAAAATTTGACCATGCAGTACACATCTTGTTTCAGGCTTACAATATTCCAGAAACTGACTTTTGAGGTATGGGCCCCTTTGGAGATTTTTGAGAAAGAATCTTTCTTAACCCAAACAAATCTGCCAGGAAATTTTGAGACTAAGTGCAGAGCCTGATGAAAGTCCTAAAAAGGCCCTCATCTCATATGTACCTATTCATATTTATTATTAATGAAAGCCCACCCCCAACTGGTGTGGGTTTAGGACTTTTTAAAATTAAATTTTATGATCAACAGTTACGTACTAAACAAAATGTCAGAGGTTTCTGGGCAAGCCAAATTACCTACATGTACATTAATGCAGACACTGATGCACTGATCAAGATATAGCAACCGGCTTTATGCCCATAATTAAAGCTGCCTGCAGCCATTGCTATGGTGACCATTGTTTCTAGTTTAATACCAATTATATTTTTCATTTATATTTTCCTAACCATTTTTGTGTCGGTACTAATCTCAGACCCCCAAGGTTTCGCTCAGTCACCCTAGCCTTAGAAGCTGACTTCCTGCATTACGTCATTTTCTAACGTCACCATCATTAAAGTAATGTAAGGAGACTGGTAAGCAAAACAAAATCAATACATTATATTTTGCCTCTCTTTTCTCACAACACAATATATCTAATTGGCACTTAGAAATTAGCTCCTACAACTATTGTGGTGGTCTCTGACACATGCATTATATAAGCAAATATTTCTGACTACTAAATGCCTTGGGCCCGTTTCTCAAAAGTCCTGATAATTAACGGGCTTGGAAAGCTGTTTTTGTTTACATAGTTCCCGGGGGGGGGGGGGGGGGGGGTACTCCCTTATATCGGCTATATAGGTAAGTGCGGCCCAAAATGGTATGGTTTTTCAGCTGCTTTGGTCATAAATGGGGTATTGATTTTAGCCATCTTGTCGCCATTTTGGTAATAAATAGGGTATCAATAAATTTTTGCACTCTAGTCTTGAATTCACTTTTTTTTAGAGGAAGCTACTTCTTCATCATGATGTTTACAGCAACTGTGTACGTGCCGCAACAGCTTGTCATATGCTGGGCTCCAGGGATTTTTGAACTGAAGTTGACCAGACACTATCAGGTCATAAATAGGGTATCAAATTTATGGTTAGGTCATAAATAGGGTAGGGAAAATTGCAGATTTTGGTCATAAATAGGGTAAGGGTTTTGGGAAGTGGGCCGCACACCCCTATCCAATTTTTTTGGGGGTAACCCCCCCCCCCCCCCCCCCCCGCCGGGACATAGTTTTAATAGTTTTGCAGATAATATGATAAAACTATCAGCTAACAACACTGAATGGAATTCCTTAGATTTTGATTTGAACATTTGGTTTTTGACAGTTACTGGAAAGCAAAATGTTAAATTATCGTGTTTCAACGAAAGTTTGTAAATACGTTTTCTCAAATTTATCTAAAAGAGAAATCTAACAGCTATTTCCGCTTATTCTTATTTCGGAATACGGTCAATCGAACGCAACCTAACACATCGATCACTTGTCGTTATTTTATAGCACCGTCGCAGTGAGTGCAAATTTGTTAACATGCCTTATTAAATCTTTACGAATAAATTGATGCCTTCTCTTTTCGTATGAGCTAGGGCCTAGGGACAGTACATATTTGGACCAACACGACTGCATAATGATTTCAGTAAGCTATAAAATATTGAATCAAAATAAGCTTTAGTTGGCGGGGAAAATCACAATATTGAATAGACATCGGTTTATGTTGACTCAAAAGCCATGTTAGTTTATACAAGTGATGATTGAAGTTAAGCTGACTTACTTTTCTCTCTTGTCTCTTCTCTAGGAGCCTGGAACAGGCTATCTTAAAGTTAAACCTTGCTGATGTAGACGGAAGCCCGTACACGGTTATTTAGTTCCAGAATTCTTGTCACGCAAACCTACTGAAGTTCCGGGTGGAGAGCTGGGAGCGAATTTGGCGTCACGCAACGTCTACATAGGATATGTGATCCCAATATGTACCAGGGCGCGATTGCATTTTTAAGGGATGACTCAGGAAAAAAACCGAGCATTTCAAATGCAGATAGCTTACAACATAAATAAAAGATATTTAGCACAAATGAAGTTCGATCTCTCTTTATTTCCCTAGAAATACGAAAAGTTTCTCCTCATGCGACTCGAACTCTCGCTTAGGCCGGAAATGAGGCAAAAGAAAAACTTTCCAGTGTTTCTTGGAAAAATTTCCGCACAGCCGTAACATTAATTATACATGCACCGCTGTCATGTGTTCATTATGTTTATTTTAGCATCATTTTCTTTGCATGGGATATCTGTAAACTAGCCGTATGGCTAAGTATATTCACCACGTTAAATTAAGAGCCTCTCTATGGGTACCCACGGTCTTCGTTTTCTTTGCGATTTTTTCGCAAATCTTCGTTTTTTTAGGAAGATCTTCGTTTTTTTCAGATTGAAATGGTTTAAACGTTTATTCAGTGTTATTCACAATTGATAAATATTTCACTTCAATAGCAAATTGCATAACTCACTGTTTAAGTTCACGAAAAGCAATATAAACAGTTCTTGAAACAATAAAGGATTGTTGGATTCTTCGGCGACGTTTTAACCCCATTTTAACATGCTAGCTTTTGATGAGATTCCAAGAAATCAAAACTGCAGTATTGTATGAGAAACAACATTAGACACTCGCCAGAAGAAATACACCAACATCCTAGAGACTCACAAGAACGTTGTTTGTCCTAGCTTTAAATGTCTGCTGCAGATGCGAGCTAAATCACAAAATAATGGCGGTACATGTCAGCTCTAGGAACACAATAGCTGTTTTTCAGATAAGAAGCAACTCAGAAAGCTAAAAGACAGCGCTACAACGAAGCTATAGCTCTCGAGAGCGAGAGACAACAATGATAAGCTTTGTAAAGATGACGATCTGTTAGACACTCATATCCGTGTAATCCTCAGGCAGCGAGATACACTAGCAGAAGCGAGTTTATAAGAAATCCACGGATCCTGTATCTTTACAGACAACATTTATTTAGTGCTACCTAAAATCTTAAAGCCAGTAGAAGCCGATAAGCTTAACAAATGTCACAGAGCTAGCATACACAATGGCATATCAACGCCTAATCCTTACGGCTCTTAGTGATCAGTAAGAAACTCGATCCATTCAGTATATTTGAGTATTCCCCCTCACGATCAAGACAAACACCATTAAGAGCGCTCGCATCACATTTTGATCTAAAGGGAAGATTCTCTTATACAAAAGGAAAATCGCTTAAAGACATATGCATGCTTATAAAACCAAAACTGAAAAGGCTTTTATAACACAACGGACACACAGTGGACACAGTGGGAGTCGCGCAGGTCTGTCAACCCAATTTTTTAAAACACACAGAAATGTGGTTAAAAATGCCAAAATTCAGAAATAACAGATACTTTCTGTAGCGTTTACGAGTTTTGACAGTTTTAATTTATATCTGAGTGTTCAGTTTGATCACACAAATTTTGGTAAATTTTCAGATCTTCGCTTCAATCTTGAGATCTTCGTTTTTTCAGCGGTGATCTTCGCGTCTTCGATTTCTTCGAAAATACCCATAGAGAGGCTCAATTAAGTGTCTTGTTTCCGCTACTTAATGGCTTTCTGATCGGGGACACTATCCTCAGAGGGTCCCCAATAGGTTTTTCGGGATGCGGGATTTGGCTTTTTTAAAGGTCGGGATTCGGGATTTTAGCGAAAAAGAGCGACGATATTCGGGATAAGAATTATGGACGGGACCCGGGATTTTACGATTTTTCGAAGAGGGATGCGGGAAATGTTACTCTAAAGAAACGAGATCCGGGAAGTCCGGTGTCGAAAATGTAAAATGAAAATCTACTTGTCACCGTCCTGGACAAGAAAATTTAAATTACAGGAACTGTTTCTTTGCAGATGAAATTTATATGGCTCCCTGAGACCTTGCATTTAACTTGACTGACCGACAAGCCTAAACAATTGCCACAGAACTCAACAGTACAAAACAATTGCCGCAGTACACAACGGCATAAAGGAACTAATTTAAACGACTCCGAATGATAAGGACCTCCGTAAACCTCGATTCGGTAAATTTGAGTAGTTTCCTTCATGATCAAAATCAAAAGGTCAGCAGAGAGACCTCACCAAATTTTGATCGAAAACGAAAATCTCTCAGAAACGTACTCAGGAAAGCATTTAATCCAGAAGTTTTAGGTAAATTAAGCGGCCAGCGGGAGTCGTGTAGTTGGCCTGTCCCCTTTTCAAATATTTGTTGCAGTCTCACGTTGTGGTACGTGAGAAGCGATGCTCTTCAGAGTTTGATGAAAGCAAAGTTTCCCAAGGATCAACGTGATAGGAAAGGCAGCCCTCACCATTCAATTGTGAGAAGGAAGGGGAAAAAAAGGAAAAAGAGCAAGCTCTAGATTATGAGCTGACCGGGATCGGGATTGTGCTAAAACAGCGGTCGGGATTACGGGATTGAGGGAAAATTTTGTCCGGAATGGCGGGATTGAAGAACCTTATTGGGGACCCTTAATTAAAACAAACAACAATCTTTAAAATTTGCAACAATAAAATCTTAGGCTACGCAATGATAACTGTATATATAAATATTAAATTGTCCGATGACATAGGTTGCCTACATAATTTGTGATCTTTTATAATTAGTTTCTCAAATACCCTGACGTGAAAACCTGCTCGGTGAATGCGGGAACTTCAACTTCCAGCCTTCAATTTCACCTGACGATTAGATTCTGTTCAAATTTAAATCGCTTCGAGCAGACGCTGCATGGGCTAAAAATACTTGACGCCAGAACCGCCCTTTTTGTTCTCTGTCATTTTCCTGTGCTTCTGAACCAAACCAAAGAATTTCTATTGATGTTTTGACCATCAAAATCCTATTGAGGATTTCCTTTTCAAGTGACTCAATGTCAGAAGCCACAACAACGTTCAGCCGATAAAAAAATCCCTAAACGTTACCGAAACAATTAGAGAAGGCCTTGTAAATTTGTAAAAACACTCCATAAATGGCGTTTAATAGAACAAAATCCTGCACTCAAAGAAATTTACAAGAACCACCGCTCATTTCATGCAGGAAAGGGTCAGTTTTCCCTAGAAGGTATACGTGAAGGCAAAAGTTTTATTAATAGGGATCTTAAGCAACGACAACGCTGCAAAACAATAGGTTTAATGAGCAAAAACAGTGCATGTGCGTTTTACATTTTGGTACATTTCTTTGTCGTCCCGTCTGCAAAACGACAACGTGAAATACCACAGTTTAAGGTTTTGTGGAGAACGTGAGCGCACGACGGTGAATTTTTCATTTTCTTTCTTAACTTGTACGCCACTCCCACCAATTTGGTTCCTGGATAGTTCGCCATTTTTATAAAAGTTGAGAGAGTTGAAATAATCGCAAAGTAGCACAAACGAAATAAAGATGTATTTTCGGGTGACGTTTTCGTTGCCGTTGCCGTTGTCGTTGCTTAAGCTCCCTCATAGGTTAAAACACGCGCGTAAGAGTGACGTAGGCCATTCAACCCCATTCTTGTCAAAACTGGGGAGCCGTGAAATACACACAGAATAACAAAACAACACCAACACTAACTAGCATTTATTTGACAAAAAACCATAGTTAAACCAAAATGTTTACAAACTGCTAAACTTTCATTCATTGTAGAAGCGTAAATTAAGGGGAATTAAAAACTAATCCTCCAAAAGAGCAAGTACGTTTTTTTTACCTTTACACGGTAGAAATCTACTGAATTACGGAACACGTTTCAAGTTAGTCTTGTCTTTTGCCGTTATACGCTTTTCTGTTTTTCAAGTCCTCAACCAGAAATATTCTTCTAAACTTTTTTTCGTCTCGAAAATTCAACTTCAATTCAAAAACGTTCAGTCAAGCCTTTCACGGCTGTTCTTATGATTTTCACAACCTTTTCTTCCCCGGCCAGGTCTGCGTCTTCCGTAAACTTATAGAAAAAGTTAATCATGCAATTACAAAGCTATTGGATTAACAAAAATCTACAGTTGCTTTTTCCTAATCGTACTGCTACAAAAATTGGTCACATGCCATAGCGACAACGTTAGCGGAACCGTTATTGTAAAAATTGCTTTGGGATCCTTCATGTTTATTTCTCAAACTCATTAAAAATTCGGAAGAGAAAACAAAGGAAAACACTATCATGAAGGAGGTTTGAAAGTGTGATTTTAATTCTTATGAAATTTGGTGAACTTTTGTTTTGAATTTCTCCAAGAATTGTTCATGGTTTCAGAAGATTTATCAAACACGAGACAGACTGTTTCATCCGGTTTTTAAACACCTCGAAGCCGGTTAAAAAACTCGGCTGTGCCTCGGTTTTTTTAACCCACAATCTCGGTGTTTGGAAAACGGATAAAACACTGTTCCTCGCATTTGATCCCAGTTCATCAGTTTTACTCTACTGACTCTTCCCAGGCCTTCTCGATTTCATCCCAGTCTGCCTCAGACAAATCTGTTGAGTAAATTCGGGAAGGAAGAATTGATAATTGAAAAGTAACCACTTACATTAGCTGTTTTTTTTGATGATGATGATGATGATGATGGTGATGATGACGATGATGATCATAATGATAACGATGATAAGTGAATTCAGGAAGGAAGAATTGATAATTGAAAGGCAACTACTACATTAGCTGTCTGCTTTAATAATGATGACGATGATGATAGAGACCATGATGATGACGGTAATTGTGATAATGATGACGATAAACCTCAGCAATGCAACTGGAACGTCATAGCCTGTTGTAGTCTCTCAGGTAGCGGGGCCAGCGAAAGACTAAAACCAGGACCTTCATCTGGCCCTTGCTATCGTGTCCTACAACATACTAGCAACTTGAAAAAAATGCTCACCAGCAATAATCTTTAAGACAATTGCATATCCTTGCACTTTTTCGTCGTCGTAAGTGTCGAAATCAACTAAAGCTTCACCAGGAGGGGCAGAAATATAAATACTTTGAAGGAAATCACGGTCTGCACCAGTAAGATAACCGGCATGGAAGGTCTTTTTACCTGTGTTCAACGCTTCTGTAAACTGCGAAAAAAAAAAATTGGGAAAATATGACGGTGAGGTCCGATACAAGCAAACAATACTTGTTCATACAATCCGACGAATTCGAATGTGTAGTAGTTGCAGCTAGTAACACGCTTGATTGAATCAGCGGAAACGATTGAACTTGGATTCTGTTTGAGGTATAGTCTAATCGTTTTCGGATTTCCCTTGGTAATCTTGCGGAAGTCTTCAGCAATCGTCGGAAAATTTAAGAAAATTACATAAATCGTGCGAATGGCGTTCGAACCATGCATGTCAACAATTTTTTTTTTGAAAACAGTGGAAAGTCCTCCTCAAATCGTAGAAAATCTTTCGCCAACTTGTTCATTTTTCCCGTTTAACTATGCGCGACATCACTGAGATTTGAATGGAGCATGCACGGATAAAAATAGCTGTGCTGTGCTTCCCCGCGGTTTACCATTAACACCCCAAACATGATTTGTGTGTGTATAAACTCGATTGAAAAAAGTTTTGTCCCCTGGCCTGGGAAGCGTAAATCGATCGTATACGATGCCACCTGGTGGAATAGTGGGATGATCTAATCAGTGTCATTATTCAACGTATTGAAACACTGGCGCACTGAATATTCCTTGTCCATGGTCAACAGATATCCTGCGATATTCGTCATAATTTCATGTGTTTGGGAGAAAAATGGCAAATAAAGATCGTGTACAGCTTTCGTGGAATAAAACTAGGCTTTGCTATCAATGTTTTGCCGAATAATCAAACAGTTATCTTGCTCAATCTTGCGGAATATCCCCTGATGTTGGCCAACTCGACCTATGGCCTCGTTGGCTAAGTACTGAGGCAGGTGATATTTCGCACGATTTTGCAGGATAATTGTTAATTTGTTGCTCTTTGTCCGCGAGAAATATGAAAATTTAAAGCCCTAAAAACCGCACGCGCTTTTATTTTGAGAAAAAAAAATGCGAAAAAAGTTTGTTGGTCAAATGCTTCCCAGAAAGTTGTTAGGCCTTACCTTCCATGATTTATACGTCAAAGCTCAAGCTAACAAATTCGCTTAAAGTTGTGTAGTCATACGTCGGCTATTTTACGGTACACTACTCCAAGCGTGCGTTAAAGTCCTTTATTATAAGACAGGAGTGTTTTACTGGAAAATATACCACTCGTAACACTCATACGAAACTGCATCCGGGACCTAAGTGGCATATTTTCCATATCCTCACCAGTGAGGATATTGATGACGTCATTTCCCGCTTCTCATGGTTGTTACGCCAACCGTCGGTGGTAAATGGTGAGCGATCGATTTGTCTTATAGTCTATATAATAAAAAGAAAATTACACGGTGGCTTGAAGATATGAATTTTATTTTCGCTTGTTAAAAACAATATTTTACAACTCAAAAATAAAATTCGTATCTTTGCGCCGCCGTTTAATATCCTCTATATATGACCATGAGAAAATTGTATGTTTTCTCTTACCCATGAAAGATACTTGTTGACGCGTGCTTTACGCTCTTCTCTGTCCTTAGTGGGCATCAAGACTATTTTCTTGATAACCTCAAGCTTCACCGCGTCCTCGTTCGTGTAATATTCTGTTGTGAAGCAAGCATAAATGTGTCATGGACATCAACACGAAATTTTCACCTCGCTTTTTAAACGGACCCAAGAGAAAAACATTTTTTGCCAGAAGGAAATACAGTATTTTCTGGCAATATATACTATATGTACACTAAACAATTATTCCACGAGCGCGTGTTGGATATGAGATGATATAATCACTCATAACCAACAAGCGCAAGTGGAATAATTGTTTTATTTAAACAATCAAAGTATATTCTTTGATCTTGCCAATTCCGCTTTCCAAGAACAGCAAGAAGACAACAAAAATTTATTTAATGGTCTCTACGCCAGTCAAAATCCCTAGAATTGCATTATAAAAATGACCCAGTTTTTTATAATGTTGTTAAAAACTGGGTCATTTGTATATTGCAATTCCATGGATTTGATTGGCTTAGCGGTCATGTTATATCACCCATTATACTATGCCCGAGAAATAGGGACCAAATCAGACCAGATCTAGCAATATTTCTTGACTGCTTTTAATAATATAATTGTTCCACTCGTGTTCGTTGGATATATGAGATGATTAAAGCCAACTCGGCGCTACGCGCCTACCTATCATCTCCTAACCAACGCCTTCACATGGAATAATTAACTATATGTTGTGTTGGTAGAGTACTGCAACGGCATCGCAGAGGTCATGAGTTCGAATCCAGTTCCTCTCTGATTTTTTTCAAGCTTTCTTTTCGAAACTGCTTAAGGACAGTACCTACTAGTACCGAAGCATTTTCGCGCGGTTTGTGACTATGCGGGAAAAGCAGATCTTGGCAAGGGTTATTGTAATCCAAAAAGAAAATTGGGGATAAACGCACCTATTTTACAGATTATTAAGCAGCAATTATAGCAATTAGTAAAATACAAAGCAATGTATCGCGTTTTTTGCCAAATTGAAGCTTTGTTATCTCTGAAAAATGCATGGTTACCCCAAATTTTCTTTTTGGATACCAAGAGCACTTGCTACGTTCTGGTTTCTCGGCATAGCTTTAAACCGCGCAAAAATATCCCTGTATTAGTAGGCACCACCCAAAGGAAACCCGAGTATCTTGAAATGCACAGAACGTATGGCAGTCACAAAAGTAGGCACCGTCTTTAAGTTACATTAATAACTGCAAGGGTCTTTGTCCTATTTCATTCAGTCTCTCTTTCCATTTTCTGTCACTCGCAGTTCAAATATATGTTTCATATATTCATATTCATATACTATATACGTTACCGAAGCTCTGTTCTTTGAGGATCTAAGAAATGTCGGGTACCTTCATGCCCGGTAAAGTCTACAATTGTAGTGTTTAAAAGTCCATTCCACTATTACTTTTCTATATATTGATGCTTTCGTTCGAACGGACTTTGTCCTCTTGCAACTACATCATTGGATAATACACACTTTCGGAGTTTTGATCGGCTTAACGCCCATTGGATATCAGCCATTATACCATGCCCGAGAAAATATCTACCATCAAATCGTCTTCTTGTTGCGCTGGCGAAATCCAATCACCAAGATCTAGCAATATTTCTCGGCTGCTTTTTATAAAATTAAAAATAATCAAAAAAATTGTTTGGTACCGAATGATTCTAGCCAACATGCGCTACGCGCCACGTTGGCTACTATCTTCTCATATCCAACGGGCACTCGTGGAATAATTGTTAAATATCATACCTGCCACAACACTATTCTCGTCTTCCGCGCCCATCGCAGTGTTTGCATATTCCTCGTTTTCTTTTCCTTCTTCTTCGTCTCCTACGTCTCTATGAGTGACATTTTTACCAACTATCACTCCATCAGGTAGGTATAGTCGATTGGTTTCCTTATCGTAATCCACTCGAACACACTTGAATAACAACGACCCTCGCGTATTCCTCGATGCTATTCTCGGTGGAATATGCCATCTCTTGTAGTGTCCTCTCAACTGAGCATAAGGAAGCCTTGAAACGTCGACTCCAATATTACCCTTAAAATTTACAGAAAGGAACGTCTTTCTTTTTCCCACCTCTATCTCTTAATCTTTGATGGGGAAAGCTAAAGTTGTAAACTATAATTTTGATGACGAAGAATATTTAGAAGAGACGTTGTCATTCCTCGCGAAGCGAGGTTAATAAATTTGTCGGGCCGAGTCGGCCCGAGCGGAGCTAAGCCGCGCGAATTCGAGCGAAAAATATATTTATATATATGTTTCGTTGAAGTTGTCCGCACTGTTGCCTAGCAACAGTGAAAAACAAAGTATGAATGACGTCGGACTGTCTGGCGTCGTCTGGAGCAAAATTTGCATACAATGCGAAAGTTTGCGTGCGGGATCAAATTTCAACTGCAATGTTCATCAATATTCACTGGATACAGAACTATCTCTCCAGAATCTTTTCCCCTTTTTCCAGAAATCTTTCTTTTGAAAGATTGCATTGAAGAAATTACACGTTTTGTGGCCGCGGTAAAATAATTTTCCGTGGGAAATAAATTCCTCGAACACGACAGCGCTGCACGCCTGTTGTACATTTCGTCGCCTCAGAAATAGATTTTCAACCGCAAACTAACCTGTGGAACTACGAAAAGACCAAGCTCGTCAAAATAGTTGCTATGTTCAGAAACCTTCTATCTACTCTTTGATGCCGTACAATACGAGTAAAGAGGGCTTTCCACCCAGCCCCAGCTTCGCAAGGTTTTGCGAGTCACGTATTTCTAGTTGAAATTAATATTTAATAAAAGACACGTATCATAATACCTTAAACGTTAACGTTTGACGCAAGAGGATAGTAGCCATTAAAGTGCCTATGAAGTGAAATTAACAAGTTTAGCTAATTTGAATTTAAAGACCTTTCAAAACAAATAGGAATGGCGCTGTCTTTTGTGTAAAACCTTGTCTAGTTCTCAAGATATTAAAAATCAAATCAAATCAACAATGTTAAACGAGCGTGATACTAAACAGTCTGTTATGACTGACAAACCGGTGGCCCTCAGATTCCGGATCGAATGGAATTTGGAAATGCTGGTTTTTGAGGAGAGGGGAAAACCGGGGTACTCAGAGAAAAGCCTCTCGGAGCAAGGACGAGAACCAACAACATAACTCAACCCATGTATGACGCGGAGCCCGGGAATCGACCCCGAGCCACATTGGTGGGAGGCGAGTGCTCTCACCACTACGCCATCCCTGGTCCCCCGGAAGTGGTATTCAAGTTAAACGCTGAATGGTTACATTATGGGGCAAATCTCAAAATCAATAATATCTTTGGAAATATTGCAGTAATGTGGCTCAAACTTGCAAACCAGTAATTTGACTTAAGAAAGACTTACACAAATGCATACTGTGATGTTTCCATGGCAACGGTTTAGTCTCCAGATATGGGAATGACATTCCACTTTTTGGGCTTGGCAAACATCACCCATTCTTGTATCGTTAATGAGGAGTGTAAACACAATGTAGTCATTGTGTACGTCTCAAACAGGATCATCTCTTTTGTATTATAGAGTCACAAATGGTAATGCTTGGTTCAAAGCAACAAGGTACTGGAGCCGAGACTGCTGCCATGGCAACATTCCATCATAGACCCCGCTATGTCTTTCTTAAAGCGCAATGCTGTTGCCAAGTTTCAATTACCTAAGCCCATTCATTCCAAAGATATTCATGATTTTGTGATTTGTGTCCATGCTGTAACTACTTATGACGTCATCATTTTGTAATTTGCAAAATAGAAACATTTGAATATCTCTGCAACAAGAGAAGTTATCGAAAAACTAAAAACAAGGTCCTCCCTCATCTTCGAAGGCCTTTCAAATATGCTAAATTTGTTTTGTTTACTTCATGGGCATTTAAGTGTGCATTTAAAAAAATACACATTCTGTATCAACTGACCTCTTCCTCATGCAATGTGTTGCCTTTATGCTCAAATCGCTCGCTGTAAACCACCGAAGTTATCAGACGCAGTTTTGTTTCCTTGAAAGCTGATATCTTGTTCATATCCAGCTCTGCATTAGCTAATATTTCACGCAAGTCCGGGTCACAGATATACTCCTGATCGAGTTTGCCAAGAACCAGGAATCCTAGTTCATCATTGATCCGGATGTGCCCATGAATACAATTCCCTGCCTCACCTTCAAATTCACACCCACTAAAATAGACATGATACAAAAAGCAAAAACTAGTTAGTTAGTAGTTGCATTTTTTTTTTTATAAACGATACAGTTGAAGAACATTTAGTTTACTCATCAGTAATAAGGTTGTCCTTACATATCCCCTAACCTGATGGAACAAATTTCTCCCTTTGATTAAATCCCAGCAAATTAATCTTGTCTTTTCTTCAGCGTCATACAAAATTATGCTGTTGCATTATTCTTCTCATTTTGTGTACTTAATTCTAGATCCTGATCCAAATTAACACAGCAAGAAAATCCTGATATCCTTAAAATGTTGATGCGTCCAAATTCCCGAAGTCTTCCTAATTGATGATGTATCCTCTGTTTTTTTTTCTTAGAAATGGCCTATTATTAGGACCAACATTTGTTTATTGTTAAGACACATTACTTAGAATACATCTTAACATTACCTAGACCGGGCTTTTTTCGGGTGGATTCCGTACCCCCAAGCCCCACCCCGTACCCCTCCTCCCGCCCAATCTAACTCCATGACTTTTAAAGCTATGATACTTGAACTGGAAATACTCTGTTCACAGATGTTTCTCTTGAAGTCGACAAGGAAAAGTGATGACGTAATATTACGTATTAATTAAGTCATCATTAAAAGATGGCGCTCATATTAGATCCGCCATCTTGGATTTCCAGATTTCTCCAAAACTTCAGGAAAACGTCAAATTTAAACGAAAGTAATCAAAACCAGTATAAGAACACTAATGCGACCTTTAAAAAAATACAAGGGTTACTATAAGATAGGTAATTTTTGTTCATGTAAAATGAGATTTTTCATTTTCTAAAAAAAAAAAAAAAAAAAACCCGCCGGGCAAAAATTAGTTCCCTCGGCAACATCAAAGTCAATATGCATTAACTTACCACATTAAATTGTTCCCTGATAAATTTCTCAAAAAGTGGTCAAGTTTCACGGTGTTTGTGTAAATATTAAAAATGTCATTCAATTTCATAGCCGCCGCGGGAAGAATCCCCCCTCCCCCCTCCCCCTTCTTGGATAGAAATGGATTAAGACTTGAAAAAATTGGCCAATTTGTTCAAGTTCTTCCTGTGTAATTTGGAGAAATTGCAGAAAACGCATTTATGTACAACAGTATTCTCATTGGACAATTTTATGTTACAGGAAACGTTCCACGTTAAAAAATTGAGTAAACTTTGATCAAAATTCATTAAAATCTCTGTGACAGTGCCGATTTAAGACCATCCAGCTAGGGATCTTAAGGATGAAGCAATTTTTGAGTACCCCAGTAAGTAAATCCGTGTATAATGCACAAGGTGTTTATTGAAATAAATATGACATTGACAACTTCACTACACCAATACTGAGGACCCTAAACATTGCTTACCTTGCAACACCCTCCTCCTCTTCATCCATGTTCACATCCAACACTATGTCAGGATCTTCCCTTTTTATGCACTTGTTTAACATTTCCAGAAATTTTGATGTGCTGTCTGTGGTCATATACTTGTCTAGCCTTTCAAGGGTTGTATACTTGTATTTTTTAAATGGTCGCTCCCAAATTTTCCTTCCCTGCTGTACCAACAGGACAAGTGGTCTTATCTCTTGGGTTTTACCATGGGTAACAGGGAAATAGTGGCTGCCATGACCAAAATTCACCTCACCAAACATTCGAAGCAGCTTTTCCATTATCTATTGAGGTAAATTGGACGGAATTAAATGATTTTATTCTTTGAAAGTTAAAGTTAGTTTCTGTACAATTTTTCTTGTAATCTATAAATCTGTTTCTAGATCGAGACTGGTACGCATTAGTCCAGACAACATTACCATGTAGTTTTTAACTATTATATCACGACCTCACGTTGGATACGAGATGGTAGTTGCTATAATCATTTCGCATTCAAGAAACGCGAGTGGAATAATTGTTTTTATTAAAAACGATCACGAAATATTACTAGATCTTGCTAATTTCGCTTTTCAAGAACAACCAGAAGACATTTAAAAAGACGCTACTTCTCGGGCATGATATAATGGCTCATATACCATGGTCGCTGAGCCAATCAAAACTCTGGAATTGCATTATCAAATGATCTATTGTACTTCACTCGCACTTGTTTGCTATGACCATCTCATATTCAACAAGCGGGAGAGGAGTAATTGTTTTATTAAAAACAATCAATGAATAGTATTGCCTTAGATCTTGCTGATTTCGCTTTTCAGGAACAACCAGGAGACAATTTAATGGTCGCTATTTTTGTGTCATGGTATAATGGCTCAATATACCATGGCCGCTAAGTCAATCAAATCCCTGGAATTGTATTATACAATGATTCAGTTTTTATAAATACGGCCTGATAGATCAGAGAATGCAATCCGGAAATACACACACAAGCAACTACAATAAGGTGTTAGGCATTCGTCACTCGCCTTAAAAAGTCCTGGAAAGTAAAACAACCGGAAAATATCGCTTTCAGAGGACTCTTGTCCGGCCGATTTCCGTTTAAGCGAATCTTCACGTGGTTCAAACCGGAAAAACTCTGAACCCATTTAGGCATGTTTACTGAGTTGAGAATAGGTGAATCTTTGCTGACGTCAATGTTTATATTTTGCTCGCTGGCATATAGAAACAATATGCTACCAACAAATAATTACACTATAAACAAATAAACAAATGAGTACTCCATAACCTGAAAGAAAATGTGACGCTTAGTGAACAGCGTCCGGGGGATATCTGTATGATTTGTTGAATATTCTTGGAGAAATTTGCTTCGAAAACTGTGAAGTTTACGAAGCAATGAACCGCTGGAGTCGGCAGCCAGTCATACATTCTTTGCAAATGTTGATACTTTTAAAGTTCATTTCTCGAGAACAGTTTTACATATCACGCTCAAATTTTCAGTGCGTACTCAGTTTGCCAAGCTACTTAAATTTATAGAGTGCGTTTAATATTACACGTATGTAGCTCTGTCCTTCATACTTATTGGTATGCGCATGCTTAGGAAGCTAAACACGAAATAAAGATCTCCTATACCATGCTACTATTTAATAAAACCGGAACTGTAAGTCTTTCGAGTTGGAATACATGTGGAGGTAATTATAAAGTTAAAATGACCTGACGAAAATGACTCGATCGTGATACAATTGTCTCGTCGAAAGTGTGATATTTCGGTTCTTTCATTTTCGTGGATCTTCAAGTGTCAGAAGGTCGCTTCGTTGAATATACTGAAACAATTCTTCTCTTCATTCTCGCTGAAACATGGCCTTATGAAAAATTGGCTCTTTGCTCCGCAGCTTAATTAATTTCCTGACACTATTCGCCCCGACTTCATAAAATAATAGGTGCGGTTACACTAGACCTCTTCCCCAAAGCTCCCCGTGGGAAAATAGCTTGGGTTGGGTTCAGTCTGGGTTTTGATCGATTTCGAACTTGCGGTAACACGCTGATAAATTGCCCAAAGGGAACGGTAAACCTTTACTCTAGGTGATGAGAAACATTGTTAAACGTAAACTTGAATGACACGAATCATGACATGTTTTCGCTAATTCTGCCGCTTTTATTACAACCTCTACCTCAAGTAATTTAGCGTGACTTAACTTATTTCAAGAAGAGAGCGTCGACGCCGACAACGACAACAAATAAACTTACACTTTTTCCAGAGCTTGCAGTTTTTCGTTTTAATTTAAGAACACGCCGACTCGTTGCTTACCATCATGGCACGAACTTGGGTA
>NW_028145577.1:960000-1137891 GCF_977016875.1 Pavona decussata
CCGAGTACAGTCGAACCTGTATTAAGCGGCCCACCCTCTATTAAGCGGTCAGTTGTCAAAGTCCCGAAAATTTCTTCCCTTAATTACTGTAATTTTGACGTCTATTAAGCGGTCACCTTAAGCGGTCGCGGTCACCTTTTGCTAAGTCCCGACGAGCTGTTTCTATTGTCTTGACCTGTATTTTAAAAATGGCCACTTTGTAAAAGGAAGCCACTCAAATACTACAGTGGTTCATACAGGTACAAACAGCACACCAAGTAATTGATTTCCTTGTTTATTTTCACAAATCATTAAATCGCCGAATACAATACTCGAACATTACTGGTCAAAAGTCTTGTCATCACTGCGGATCGAATTCTTCTTTCATTAATTTCTGTTTAAGCCATTTGCACGAGAAGTCATCCCAGTCCCACGGACACCAGAAACTTTCTCTGGCATTAAGAAGAGTGAATGACATTCTAAGCGATATTAAACTACGGAAACCTAAACAACAGACATTGACAAATAGGTTTAAAAGACAAGACTCAAAAGATTAGGAGTGTGTCTTTTTCTAACGACCGGCTGTAACACCGGCCGCATCAACTTGACGTTACTGTTTTGTTACTCCCTTTCTATGTTCTATTTTTTCTCAAACCATGTTTATTTGTTGCAGTTACTTTTAACTGAGTACAGGTGTAAGTGATTTTTGAGCACTTTTATGCATAAACTGTTTACTACGTAATATAAAATGGCATTTTCACCGTGTTCTGACCTGTATTTTGTATAACCTGTATTAAGCGGTCAACCTGTATTAAGCGGTCACTTAGCCATTCCCCGAGGGTGACCGCTTAATACAGGTTCAACTGTATTCCTATTCCGGAATGGTCTTAAAAGAACGCACCCTACGTTAACAGGTTAGCCTATCCAGTCGGCTGGATAGCGACTCAGTGGTTGCCTTCATTTATGATCTGTACAGGCTTGCAGGGAAGGCAACCAAAACTCGATGAAAGTGTGAGCGAAAATTGATTTAGTACGGTCTCAAGTAACACAAACGGAATTATGCCATGTAAAAGACATAAGGTGTATTAGCTTCCCTAAAGAAGGGTTTGTCTTTTTAGAAGGCATGATCGGAAGCGAACGACCCTTGACAAGGTTGTAGATCTCGGAGAAGTCGACAAGATGGACGGCCAACAGGCTCCCTTCAAACTGAATACCGAAGGGACAGCGTCCATTGTCGACGACAAAGAACTATGTCAAAATTAAAAGACCAGCAGTTATCCAACACGCAACAGATTTAAGTAGTTCCGCTTGTGTTATTCTCTCGGTCTTTCCAAGCCACATCTAGAATACAAAGGCCATAACATAACCTAGCCAGTTAATGTTAAGGATCAGCAATAATTCTTCCCCACTAAGAAACATCAACGTGCTGAGCTGGCTTTGATAGCTCGCATCGGAAAGGTGCCTTCTTAGCCGGCTCGTCAAAGGCCTGGGAAGCAATGACAACTGAAATGGGATAAAGCTCAGTCCGGAAGTCAACCCAGAAATATATAACACCTTACCCAATGATATACACTCGATTGCAAAAACGTTGACACCTAAAAAGCACAAACCGTGAACGATGAGACCCAATGGCTAAATGGGTATAAGTGTACTAAATTGATTTGCATAATATTCTATTCCGGGGGACGGTTGATAACCAAAATTAGTTGCACGTGGTGAATGATGGAAACTGTCCAAGCTTTCCTTAAAATGCCGAGTGACATACAATTCGCGATTTGCCTAAGTTCAAATCAGTCAATGAACTTAAAGTGCACCTAACCCCAAAATGTTTCTTTCTCTTAAATAAATCTTTGCACCTGTTCGAAACATATCGCGCTATTTAGCGCCTTTTTTTTAAACCAAATTTTGACTTTTTATGGGCTGTAAAAGTTACGAAATCTAGCCATCATCTGTCCCATGACCGAGTTAGTAAGGGGCATGGGTCTGTTCCTTACTTGACGTCACAAACTGATTTGCATTGTATTAAGCCTTTGTGAAAATGCTATTTAAGCAAAAAAAAACTTTGGGGTTAGGTCACTTTAAGCAATATTTGGTAGAAAATTATTCGGAAGAATAAGGTCAGCACTGTATTTTTTATTGCAAAGAATGAGAATGGTAAATTATTGATTATGGAAATGAGGTCATTGTTTAAAAACTACCTGCAAACCCGTTGGGTCTCATCGTTTACGGTTTATGCTTTTTAGGTGTCAACGTTTTTGCAATCGAGTGTTTATGTAAGAATGATATATTATTCAGTAATGACACAGGCATACTCGGAAAAAGAAATTTCGAGTGCTCGTATCAGGAGTCGAACCTAAGACCTTCCGATTACTAGTTCGGATGTTCTACCACTGAGCTACAGGAGACTCGTGGGAGCTAAGGCCCGGTTCATACGTCGAACTTTACATGCGCCGAACCAAATGATTAGGTTCGGCTCATGTAAAGTTCGACGTATGAACCGGGCCTAACTCTCGGTCCCGTTACAGTTACGCGCGACCAAATTGTCTAAATCGTCTTTTGTCGAGCCGGACGGCTTTTTCTAGCGCCCGTCGGGACTTTTTCTATCCCGGGTCGTCGTTAAGGCGTACGGCCCTCCTATCACGATGTTCTCAATAGCTATGCAGTGAAAGAGCGCGTGGGGCTAGATTGCAAAACAATTGATTGACTTAATCTTCACACAACTTTGACGAGAAGTTAAAGTAAATATCAATAAATTAAACAAAGAAAAAAGAAAGTTCATTGAAATTTGTCAAATACTTGTGAATTGTTCGTGGCTAGTCTGACGCGGCGTTTCGTCTCGGCCAAGAGACTCTTCAATTCTTTATTGTATAAATTTCAACTCGTGTACGTGCGGTTGGGAATCCTTCTGCGATAGTGGGCCAGACTGCTAACATCTTGAATTTGCGAACGGGACTTTGAGCGCAATGCTCAACGAGTTTGCCTACAAATTCTGAAGGTATCTGAAGAGTCTCTTGGCCGAGACGAAACGCCGCGTCAGACTAGCCACGAACAATTCACAAGTATTTGACAATTTTTCAATTCTTCATTGAAATTTTTCTTATTTTTTGGTGTAGATTTGAATTGAACCATGTCTCAAAAACGTCAACGTTACAAAAGTTCTGGTTTGCCATATGTTCCAGCAAGGGTTTTCTACACATTTTCTTGAGAGATAACAATCATTAATACAACCAAATTAAACATTAGCCTGACAGCAATGACTGACCTCAGCTCCAGGTTGGTCCTTTACAACAAAAAGGAGTTAGACCTGTAAAAAGTCATTTTTACACTCTTTTCGCTTTTGCGCCACCGCGAAAACTTAAGTGGTATAACTTTCCATAAAATTAATTGCCTTTAAGACTCACAATATAAGAAAGTCGTCTCCGAAATACAATAACAAACATTGTTTTACGCAAATGGTTTCTTACCTGGTACTCTTTTTATCGTTTACCTTGTAGATATTAGAAGTGGCGTTGAACAGCATAGCAACGAGAAAAAGTTGACCCGGAATACGAAATTACGCTCTTTTGCAGTACTCTGCACCACTAAAACACATTTATCGCTTTGGATTTTTTTTCCGGAATTGGTAATGTTTCAATTATCCTTTTCTACAGTAAGGCATTCGATGCTTTTATAAATGAGTGTTTTAAATTACAGAGCTAGGCAAGGGATAGGTCAGTCGCGCGCTGGCATAACTGGTCTTTCAAGTCAACAAAACTACGGCAATCCATTTTTCCTTGCTTTATGAAAACAGCCACTCCTATGTATTGTATGTACTTTTCCTTATTTAATACAAAACCTATCTCTTGTAATAACGATGATAAAAGAATATATCTAGACGCCTACGTGAAAACGC
Source organism: Pavona decussata (assembly GCF_977016875.1). Classification (NCBI taxonomy): domain Eukaryota; kingdom Metazoa; phylum Cnidaria; class Anthozoa; order Scleractinia; family Agariciidae; genus Pavona; species Pavona decussata. The sequence goes on from NW_028145577.1 coordinate 963,872, forward strand.
GGGAACGGGAAGCTCGCGAGAACGCTGGAATTCATGTAGTTTAGAGGCAAGAGAAAATAATGTGCTCACTTCTTTCGGTTTGAGGATAGCATTTTTTACTCTTGTAGCTCGTGGCTACTTTAAGGAGAGTTGAGCGAGCAGTGTACGAGTATTGAACAGTCTTTCCAATCGACACGGGTCAAAGATGGAGGGTTTCAAAACCGTGCTTAAAAAAATCGAAATTAAACGAAACAAATCAAGTATCTGTAATCATGTGATCCATACCTACTTGTTTTTTGTTGTTGCTCTTTTTGTTTGGTCTACTCAGTCGGATACGTCGTTTTAATTTCGAGTGTCTAAATTCCGCGATTTTTTTTTAATTCGTGTGGGTATTTCACTATTGAGGAACCTACGTACAAGAAACCCCCTTCAGTCCCCCCTCTTTCTCTTCTCCACCACTCCTCCACCTTACGCCGTGCCTCTCCTACCGAACTACCTAGTAGCAGTTACAGAAGCGAACTGGAATTGTTTGTCAGGATTATATTTATTCCTGGAGGCTAACTCGGATGTTTCGGATCATGACTCTTTTAACATATGCAATGGGACATGTACGCCAAATGTCAGAGATCAGGACTGAAGCGTTTGCGAGTAATAAGTAAGGGAAGTTTGGTTTCTACGGGGTCTTTCGCGGGGAAAACACGGACTGCCTTCTGCGAAAATCCTTGCGTCGTCTTCGTGTACAATTCCCCAAAGAGTATGATGTTGACAGATCTGTCAATAGTGCTCTCTTTTACGTGAAAGATGAGACTGTTCTGGATCTCTGGATGGATGAAATAAAATTTGTCTTCGCTTAAGACATCATCTTTTGCGATCAAGTCAGTGGCGACAATATTGGAAATGAAAGCATGGATGCTATTGATGCGAGGAATTTCTTCAAAACCGGAACATCTCAGCAGTCTATTACGTGATTAATATTGTCTGTCGTAATATCGCAATTCGCTTCTTGGCGCGATAATTTTACGAATAAACGCTATTTCTTATTTCACCACTTTGCCAACTACCTAAAAGCACACACTATTCCAATACATATATATTTTTTTTAGGTTTGCTGGAACGCCGAACGGGTCCGGGTCGCGTCGCGTCGCGTCGCGTAATCCAACAAACGGCGAATTAGACTGCGAGCAGCCGTACTTTCCCCCGTCATAATAATCACGCACGAAAAGTGACAGTAAAATTATGCGGCTTCGCCGCCCGCTAGATCGATCCATCGTGCGCTAGATGCGCGCTCCAAAAATTAGGAGAAGAAAAGACTGCTCACAGTCTAACGGCGATCTTGAAGCCAGGAGAAAACATGAGAGAAAAGCGTGATTCTCCAGCCAGCTTCCCGCAACTTATCAAAATCTGGCCCTATCCTCGACTGTGATCCTGAACTACAAGCTTCGTTACCCTTTTCGGACTTCCCTTTCATCGTGTGTAACCGCTTTTTCGGCGGCGTCACTTCGACTTTTCCCTTTTTTAAACCTATATTTCCTTGAAAACTAGCTTCTTCGATCAAATGTGTTTGTCTGTTTGATTCAACGCCGTCACGCTGTTGGGGTTCTGTTGCGGGTGCTGTTGCTATGCAGAGGTGTCATTGTTTATAATCGCTTCTCCTGATTGGTTTCGCGGGAAAAATAGCACCCCTAAAAAAGAAAAGAAAGGGCCTAAAAAGGACCGTTTTTGATGATTTACCGCTGTAAACTGTTATTACAGGCGTAAAAAAACATGGCTGCCATTGAATCCAAGCTGACGGAAGCTTTCAAGCCGATTTTTTGACGATTCCAGAGCAATTTTTGAGAAAAAAATGCATGTTGATTGAAAGGTGGGAGCGTGTTCTACTTCCGAAGGTATATCAGAAGGGCTTGAAACTTGGCAGCCATAAAATACGTACTTGAACGAACATTTATGTGCGAGCACGTCAAAAGCCTTCAAATACAAGACTCGTAGTGGCGTCACATTTTTTATGAGATTGCATAATTACATTTGTAGACATATTTTTTTCCGTTTGAGTCTTCTCTGACGTACTCGCACACGATTCTAGGTCTTAACATTAAACATCAATTGGCCAACGCTTTTTGAAATGCAGGACATTCTCTTTGAGTTTTATAGAGATATGCCAAATGGCAAGGTTTTGACCACGCCCATAAACAGATCAAATTTCAGGAATTCCTTTCATTCTTTCGGAATAAAAATATTTTTTGAAAAAACTACATGCAATAACATGTTAAATGTGAAAATTTGATGAAGTTTAAGTGATTTTTTCAACAGATTTTATGCATGTAGATATGTGTTGAAAATGTGCAAATTAGCCTCCAGGACGCCGGGTCAAACTGTATGTTCGCTAAAGGCAGACACCTTTGAGACATAGTAACATTGGTCACATTTGTAACATTTTTGTTATTATTTTATTTTTCAAAGAAACTAGCATTACGAGTGCTATAATTAATCCGACGAAAAATAAACTCATGTACCTGTATCTACTGGCAACTGATCTGTCATCTCAATGAAAAGCAAAATAAGCAAAGAGGGCCAGCGGGCTCAAACAGCAGTGACTACTATGGTAAAATAACGATGACAGGCCAAACACGGCTCCTATTGGTCGGGATAAGAAGAATATGACCTTCAAAGCAATTTGCTCTTACGAGTACGTATTTCAAACATCTCCCTTTTCTGTACGAGAGTAGGGAAGGGTCTTTGTAGAACCCTCTTAGCAGGGGCTCGTTTTCTATCAAAAGCCATGTACTCATCTGCATGGTTTTTAGGTTAAGCACAGAAGGGCGACATTCTGTAACAAACGGCAAAATGTTTTTGCACGTTTTTTGTTTGTTTTGTAGTGCCGACATGACTTCTGAGAGAGTTTTATGTATAAGGTTATCGGGATAACCTCTGTAGCGTAATCTCTGTTTGAATAGAGTAATGTTTTCTTCAAATGTTGTTTATGAAGATTTTGTTTTGAGAAGTCTTAAGGCTTCGCCTTTGATAAAGCCTGTACTGGAAAGTTTCTGTCGGTTTGAAGTGCGTGCGCACGTCAATAATAGATTGTTTAAATAAAGGAAAGTGATTTGGATGTTTGAAATTCTTTCCACATGTTCGTTTAGTCTCGGTTCATGGACCGTAGAGAGTGCCTTACCCGTAGTTTGTTTTACAGCAGTGTTTTTTTCGCGATTGAAGCCGTTGAATCCTGCGAAGTTTGATTGTGGTATGTCTTTTGGAAGCACTGATGTGCCGGAATACAGTGATGAATGAAGAAGGACTACTCACTATACGTTGAGACGGTCTTACTCCAGTTATCAGAAGGCTATCAGTTATGTCCCATATAGAAGGCTATTATGTCCCATACCATTCTCTGGCTTGCCACCGTAAAATGAGGAAGTTCTATTTGCACTTGCAGAAATTTCAACAATGTCGAGTTGAGGTTTCCGAGAAAACGAAAAAGACTAAAACTAACAAATCACAGTTTGAAACTTCGTTCCATCGTTATCAAGGGTTGGAATCCAACGAAATTTGCATGAATGTTAATGTAATGTACTTTATGATACTTAAGCTGGAGAGCATTGCGTTAAGCTTTAGTAGGAAAAATGCCTTTCTTTTAGCAGCTGGTGTGAGAAATTTGAAAAGTTACGAAAGTGCCCATTTTGCAAGATCGACCAGCAGAGAGAGAAACTTGTTTTGTTTCAAAGAAAAAAGAAACGCTTTGGTGAGCAACAAGAGCTATTTAGGGACTTATATCACTGAAAATCTCAGGGCATTACTGCAAGAAATAAGTGTGAAATAAACCATTTTTAGCGAAAAAAATCATTACGCGCATAGTTACATTCCGGGCGCCTGACACTTTTTTGGACCGTCTTTTGAACGCTTAGGCAACAAGGATAAATAGTAAGTAAGAAGAAGAGACTAAAATGTATCTGACAGCTTTACACAACTTTTTTTTCCTTTTTGACTGTCACAATCCAGCGGTTAAAGAACTGTTTATTACTTGTATTTATTGGTTCATCATGCTTTAGTCGCACCCTTTTGGTGCGTTAGTTTTTAATCTTGGTCTCAAGAAGTGCTCTCTGAGCTAAACTTGTCAAGAATGATTCCTCATTGCTTGGGATAAACCAGTTGCCTTTAACAGAAATGCTTTAAAGACAAAACAAGTATGTCTTTATATCTGAAAACATTTTTTTACAGTTATTCTTTAACGCAACTGAATGCTCGTAATGCAGTCTTGGCGAAAAGTAAACATTTCCTTTATCTATATAACTGTAAGATTAAATTCAGGCGGAACTTATTGTAGCGTCAGCGATGAAAACTTTTCGCGCAGTTATAATTTGGGAAGTGAGACGCAAATACTTCACTTAACAGGGAGGGTATGGGCAAAAGTGCATCTGACATCAGGCGATCAAACACAGAAAAGGTAATATAAAATTGAAAAATCACGTGGTGACCCCTACGAGTTGTCTGAAATTGGAAATTCAACTGCGATGGTCACATCTTCATTTTATTAAGGACGGTGCCTACTATTGTTACAGCGCATACGTTCTGCGCATCGCGAGATACTCGGGTTTCCTATGGGTGGTGCATACTAATACAGGAATATTTTTGCGCGGTTTAAAACTTTACGGAGAAGGGATAACTTAACAAATGCTTTTGGTATCTCAAACGAAAATTGAGGGTAGCCATGCATTTTTCAGAGATAATTAAGCTTCAATTTAGGAAAAAATCCCAAACATTGCTTTATATTTTGGCGCTTTTTAGAGATATTACTACTCAATTATCTCTGAGAAATGCATGGTTACCCCCAATTTTCTTTTCGGATACCAATAGCCCTTGCTTAGATCTGCTTTTCCCGCATAGTCATAAACTGCACAAACATACTTCGGTATTAGTAGGCACCGTCCTTAATGGACGGTGCCTGCTTTTGTTATTTCGCACTTTGCACACCACGAATGCTTATCTCCTGTGCGTGCACGGATGACACGAGGTAGCAAGTGCATGAACGAATAATTCGCATTTTCGTGACTGGTACTAGCGGCCATTCACTCTGTTTCAAGAATACATGTTAGACTTATCCTGGTGCGACAATCATTGTTGAAAGTTTCCCACCTCCGATTAGTAGTATTTTCTTTACTTTATCACCAATAAAATTGCAAGATTAAATGCAGGCGTAACTCAAAGTGGCCTCAGTGAAAAAAATCTTTGCGTGCGCGCACCACTTACAAGGGGAGAAGCCAACGCTTAACTTACCATGGAGGGAAAGGGCAAAATTTTATCTGAAACAATAAAGAACATAATAATAATAATAATAATAATAATAATAATAATAATAATAATAATAATAATGATAATAATAATAATAATAATAATAATAATAATAATAATAGTAATTAAATAAACTGATAATTTATAAAGCGCTAATACTACTAAAATATTCAAAAGCGCTTTACAAACCAAGCGATTAAACGCAAAACAACTAATATGACAGTTAAAAACGCGTGTTGACCCCTACTACTTTAAAATGAAGGTATTAAGCCCACTCAAAATATGGCTAATTTTTGTTGTGCGTAGAAGTCATTTAGACTGTTTTTCCTGAGTCCGTTGGGATGAAAATTAAAATCGCATAAAGAATAGTATGTATGATACCATTAGTTCTTCATACTAAAGCTTTAGGGTGTATTATTTCGAGTTTGTGTGAAGAAGAGAATTTTACAGAGAAGTGCCGAGAAAGAATATTTACTACTAAGTTTCTTTTCGGATTGCGCAATAATCCATAGATCTCCTTTCCATATTACAGTCATAAGTCCCGTAAAATACCTTTTTGATAGGAGTTTAAAAACTGATTTAGGGATGAAATATCAGAGACAGAAACAACCTTCATGGATACGAAAATATGCAAAGGCGAAAGATTCAATAGAGAAGCAGTGCTTGGTGTGCGTACTCACTTCAAGCCCACTGAAACTTTCCAATACATCCACTTCTCTTCATGTCACCCGACTAGTGTCAAAAGAGGATTTGTCAAAGGAGAGGCCCTTACACTGCTAAGAACAAACTCCTCTAAAACAAAATGTAAGAGAACATGAACAACTTCAAAGCAAAACTTCTCGAGAGAGGCTACCCGGGAACTTCATTGAAAAGACACTCTCAGAAGTAGACTTTGAAGATAGAGGACGAGCTCTCCAACAAAAAGAAAAAGAAAACAAACAAATCTTGCCTTTTGTAATTCAATATCAACCATCAGTGCCTAACTTGAAACAAGGCCTACTCTGGGACCTTAAGTCGCCGTAACTTTGGGCGACTTAGGGCAATGTAAGGCGATTTAAGGCGACTTAAGCAAAACACGCTGTAAAATTGAAGCGATTTTGAGCGCCTTAAGGCAATTTAAGGCGATTTTAGGCGACTTAAGGCGATTTTGGGCGACTTAAGGAGATTTTTACACAAGGTGCAGTGAGTAAGCTAGACTGTTGCCCATGTATATTTAGGCCTATTAATATACCACAGTGGACAAATACAATTAATTTGCCTTGTTTAGGTCCCACATGGATATGGAACCCTTAACCTTAAAGGCAAACAGGATGTGCTTGCATGTGAATGATATATTGTAATCCACCAATCAGGGAACCAAGCCTTAAAATGCATATAGCTGTTAAGATTACTGAGAAATTACCCAGGCTTCATCATCACAAAGATTTCAAGTCCTTAGTACAGACACACCAGTTCAGGCCCAGAAAGGCCTTTAATATGACCTTAACTAATACGCATAGACTTGAACAAAATGTGTCCAAGAAAGGAAATAAAATATTGCCTGGATTGTTATGATGCACGCATTATGTATCAGGAAACTCCATGGGTGATCATCCCCGAAAACATTTGACATGATGCACATTATGCCCACAAGTGATCACATCTGGAATTTTTTGATACATAATTCATCTATTAAGCAAGAGTATTGATCGGTAATAAATATGTAAGAGTATCAAAAATCACTCAAATATATCAATGACAATGATATATTTACTACACATTAAGCTTAGCGAGCCTATGTCAAATAATTCGATCAACTACAGCATTTTGTTACATTTACTATCAATATAACACTTATGTCAATAGCTGAATTCCTCCATGCCAAATTCCACTAATGTTGCTTGATGGCCGTCGTTGCCAAATTCATACCAATACCAGAAATCCAGCTATAAAAATGTTGATACGCCTCCTTCTGTAGCGTTTTACCTGTTTAAAAGAAAATATATACCGTTCACCTGATGACAATATAACAGAACAAGAATACGCATAACAAATTCACAAAATGTACACAAACCTTGATAGCATGCGTTGGTGTCGCCATTTTAAAGACGATCGTCCCGGCATGCATTTCTTCATCTCTATTAGTTCCCAGTGCCCACACTTCTTTCAAACGCATGCAACTTGTGAATTCCCAACCTCGTTCCCAGGGCCTCTCCTCTTCACGTCCTAGGGAGCGAGAGAGGACGTGAAGAGGAGAGGCCCTGGGAACGAGGTTGGGGAATTCCTGGATTTATTTTAAGAGGTTTTGGAATTATTTCCAGTCGCAGTGGAAAAGGTGTCTGTAGAATTGCATTTCTACTTAATGGTCAATTACAGGAAACATTTTGGCAATGAAGATTTGCGGCAAGAAACTGAACTCAATGTATGTATGACATCAGAACGAGCTTTAGCTAGTGTGGACTCATTTCAGCTTCTTCGTTTGTTTACAAATGCTAAGTCAAATGTTTGTTGTGAAATAGACACTCAACGCGAATGGATTTGGCACATCAATATCCAGAAGTTATCCTTTCTTGCATTTATGTTCGATGGCACCTGATAAGTTTTCCAATCGGTAAGTGATTTATAGTGGATAATTGTAACCTTCATACAGTGTGCACTTAAGCTTATAAAGTTTATCAATTCTTGATAAGAGACATTGACTCTTGATTTTTATTTAGGACCTAGTTAGAAAAAAATATTATCTTTTAATCAGAAAAGAAAAGCTCATTCTATTTCTTTGTGTTATCAAAATATTCCAAGAAAACGTTCACGCAGGAAAAGGTTTCCACAATTTTGTTCATGTTTTCCTTTCCATGCCTCAGTAATTCAGGCGCGGATCCAGGATTTTGAAATGGGGGGTGAATTTTTGTAATAATGTAATAGAACCAAAGCCTGGTTGAGGTGTTTGACGTCTGTGCAGTGACGAGCTCTCAAGGAGCTTGTTAACAACAAAGAAATTATTCTCAAAAAAGCAGATAAAGGCACAACAACCGTCGTTATGAACAGAGAAAACAGAATCAATGAGGGACAGAAACAATTGGATGATAGAAATAACTATCAGCCACTAGACGAAATAATGGTTAGAGATACATCCCAGAGAGTTAAACACCTCATTAATGCCCTTCACCATGCAGGGTGCATGGACGAAATGACGGTTAAATGGTTTAACCTAACACCAAATCCGCCTCGAATCCCAGTGTTCACAAAAATTCACAGACCGACATTAGTCGGAAGACCTATCATATCTGGGTGTGTTGGCCCAACAGAACGCCTATCATCATTCGTAGACAAACTACTTCAGCCAATAGCACAAATACAGGACTCATATCTTAAAGATACGACACATTTCATAACGTTTATTGAAAGCACTAGGGTGCCTCGAAACGCTTTTCTAGTCTCAATGGATGTCACTAGCCTTTACACGAATATCCCACAAGAGGAAGGAATCACTATAGTATGCAACCTGATACGAGAACTGTCATGCCAATAACCCTCCTATAGCTACAAATTTCCTCAGAGAAATGCTCAGCCTTATACTGAAGGAGAACTCCTTCCAATTTAACGGGAAAGACTATCTCCAAACACACGGAACTGCCATGGACACTAAAATGGCAGTAGCGTTTTCCAACATTTTTATGGCATCTATAGAAAAGGAGATCTTAAGGCAGAGCGTTAACAAACCACTAACGTGGAAAAGATTCATTGACGATGTATTTTGCTTGTCGATACAAACAAAGAAGAAATAGAACATCTCATTGAGCAAGCAAATTCGTACCACCCTACCATAAAGTTTACCGCTGAAGTCTCACAATTACAAACAACATTCTTGGATATAACAGTCTATAAGGGAGAGAGATTCGAGAAAGAACCGATTCTCGACGTGCGCACACATTACAAACCTACTGAAACATTTCAGTACACAAACTACAACAGTTGCCACCCACCAGGCGTCAAAAAAGGCTTCGCTAAAGGAGAAGCTCTTAGACTTCTGAGGACAAACTCTTCTTAAGTAGTGTTTGAGGGAAACATTAAAAACTTTAAAACACGCCTGGTATCAAGAGGTTATCCTAGTAACCTGGTGGACAAAATCCTCTCCGAAGTTAACTTCGCAGAAAGGAAGAACGCACTTACACAAAAACAGAAAGCGCACAAGAAAATTCTACCCTTTTCGTGACACAATTTCAACCATCACTGCCATGTTCGAAAAATATCCTAATGGACAAATGGTATTTAGTACAAAACCAGCCGCTGCTAAGAGAGATATACAAGGAACCTCCCTTGATCTGTTATAGAAAAAGGAAATCGCTTAAACACATGCTTGTTAAAGCAAAACTATAAAGGCTTTTATCAACACAATGGGCACACAGCGGGAATCGTGCAGGTCTGTCAACCCCATTTAAACAGGCTCAAAATAAATAAATTGATTGGTAGAACCAGTCATCGCTTATGCACATTCTCCACCTCAATCAGAGAAATCAAATATTATTTCAATATTTGAGGCATAAGAAAAAAGAAAGAAAGAAGGGGGCTCAGAAAAAGGGGGGGGGGGGGGGGGGGTGAAAATTCATCCATTTCACCTCCCCTGGATCCGCCCTTGTAATTGCACCTAACTTAAGCCTCAGCACAGTTTGAATCCATTGCTTAATTCATACCTGCTTTAAAACACGTGTGTTAATACCGTATTTATTCGATAAACTACCCTGGGCACTTAATTTTGGGACCATGAGGGTCTCCCAACATTTTCAGCACGCCAGGGCATTTTTAGAGAATAACAAGACAAGGGATAACGGGAGCTGACAAGTTTATTTCGCTTGAACAAGCAACAAAAAGTGCAAAATCTAACAAAAAAAATATAAAAGTTCTCTGAGTATCGTATCTAGAACCAATTTTGGAACACAACTGACAGTGATCTTACTTCATGCTGTCGGCTGGTACAGAAATGTATTTTGTTGGGAGGGGGCGGGGTGGGCTCTTATTTGAGGGCAGGCTCTCATTCACTTTTTGGGCTTTCAGGGTTGGCGCTTATTCGAAGTGGGTGCTTATTTGTAGGTGGCAGTTTACCGCATAAACATGGCAAACTGCCCAGAGGGCTTCTTGGAGTGCAAGAGTATTGGAGCCATGCCAGTGAAAGAATATTCTTGTACCATTAATTTAGGGTTTCTGTTAAAATGTGTAACAACCAGGTCTTTTACTTTTAGAAAGGGTCCTCGAACCCCAGCTTTTAAGTTCTCACATTTGTATGGGGGGATGGTTGATGGAATTATATATAATATTATGACCATCAGTTGAGTCACTGACAGAGATCAGTAACCCAATGAACACACTATTATGGACAACAAATTCATATTTGTTTTTATTGAAATGGGGAAGTTTATCCTCTGGGTGAAATTTGAGCTTTTTCTAACCTAAGCGATTTTTAAAAGATCGGCAGGGGCTGGGGAGAGGGGGGGGGGGGGGGGGGGTTAGGGTCCCATAAACTCAAAAAATTTGAAAAAAAAGCCCTTAAAGGTATCAGAATTCTGTTTTGTGGGCATGATTTAAACAATTTTTTTATCATTTTATTTAAGAGGTACCAAATCAGTTGATTGACACTTGCTGCCAGACATACTTTTTGGCTCATTACCCTAAAAGCTACCACAATGTATCTGATGGAAGTAATTTTAGCTTTTGACACCCTAAGGGGTATCAAACCACAAATATTAACTCCTAAAAGGTATGGCAATCACCCCCCTCAATTTAATATGACATTCCCCCTGCCGGAGGTATTTAAGACGACTTAAGGCGACTTTAGGCGACTTAAGGCGACTTAAGGCAACTTTAGGCGACTTTAAGCGACTTAAGGCGACTTAAGGTCCCAGAGTAGGCCTTGAAACAAATACTACTCAATAAATGGCATTTAATAGAAGAAATCCATCGCTCAAAGAAATTTACAAGGGAAAACCGCTCATTTCATACAGGAGAGGGTGTTCCGTAAAAGATATACTCGTGAGGACAAAACTCTGGTTAAGGCTAAGGCACGCACGTGAAAGTCGCGCAGGCCTGTCAACCCCATTATTACCATATTGCCTGACCATGACCTAAAATACCACAGAATTTACTTACGGCCGAAGGACTCGTAGCATCCCCTAGCCGGATCAACACAGAAGAATATTGCCTTATCATTCTATGGTGTAATCAAAACACAGGACGAAAATACAAAGTTCCCTCAACACAAACTTCCCAGTTTCATGGCGGAGCAGAGCGATAACAAAAACACAACCTTTACTAAAGCGGCCTTTAGCCCTCAATTTAATGCATTGCATAACTTTCTAAGAAGCTACAATGCTATAGAAAGGGTCGAGAGACAAATAACCGTGACAAGAAACACAACATCTTGCAACAAAAGGAAGTAGCCGGCCCGTTAATACAAAAACTGCAAAATAATGTAATGTAATCATTGTTAAACGGTTCAAATCCTATCCTTACAAAGCAATAAAAAGAGAAGCTATACTGTCACCAGAGGCACTGAACTGCGCCATACCAAGCCTGAACCAAATGCCACGAACGGCATAACAACGACAGTCGCTGAACAGAAACAACCAAAGGTCAAAGTGACCTTAATTTGAGATCAAAATACAAAACATGCGACAGTTAAGCACATGGCTTTGTTCAGTGACTATCGCACAAATCCTTAAAATCATAAATGGCGTTAAAAAAAAAAGAAAATCCAGCGCTAAAAGAAAATTAACAGGGGCACGGTTCATTTCATAGAGAAAAGGCTGTTCTCTTAAAGATATACCCGTGAGGGCAAAATTTTTATTTAGGCTAAAACACGCACATGAGGCGTACAGGCCTGTTAACTCCATCATTGCCTCACATTCCCAAGGTCTAAATGTTAATTCCCCTTACTGACTGCCATACGTTCTTCAAAGTGTCAGGTATGGTAATCTGATGATATGCCTAGACAAAAAATCCCAGGTGATAAATTCCTTTATTCTCCGTACCACAGGGCGCCCACACAAACTATGTGACCGTTTGTATTTTGAATTTATAGAGGCAATGTATGGGAATATCGAAAATCATCGTATTATCGTACTAGATTGCGATAGATATTCTCATTTAACATCAAAATAAACGTAGTTTACCTTAAATACAAACGGTCACATAGTTTGTGTGGGCGCCCTGTGTCCGTACCTGTCTGCTTGACAGTGTACTGGTCTTGTAAGGAGAAAATGTAGATTAATCACGCTTGCAATTAAATGAAAGGCTTAGTACAAAATAATCCAGTTTTGAAGGCATTATTTATTTATTTCCACTTTGCCCAGCTTCCGTAACTACTGTTTGTTTTCAAAGAGAGACATAAAACTACTACTGTTCTTTATTTTAAAATGAAGTATTTTGTGAACAAAAAGGGCTAGAAAACCTTAAATCATTAATTCTATTGCTTGTGCTAACTCGTGATCCTTTACGCCCGAGCATCACTATACAAACTCTCCTTACTTATCTCCTTATATTTCGTTGAGTACTGATTTGGAGAAATTGGTTAAACATCAACATATTTTATCTCTCGGTAATACATGTCTTCCATTTTCGTTACATTTTTCTTCTATAGTGCACTGATTTGATGAGGAGAAAATTGTTGGTTATCACCATTGGGTTGTAAAGGGTTAATCATGTACCCAAAGGACGCGAAATAACCCCGTTACAAAAGTGCCTAACGAAGTTACCAAAGTGCTCCATTTAGTTACCGAAGTGCCCTAAAAAAGTCCCTGTTACGAAGTTACAAAAGTGCCCTATACTGTTACCAAAGTGCCCTAAAATGTTACGAAAGTGCTCTGTGGTTACAAAAGTGCCCTATAGGTTACGAAAGTGCCCTACCCAGGTTACAAAAGTGCCCGAAAATGTTACAAAAGTACCCGTACCTCTAACTCTCTCTCTCTTTCTCTCTCTCCCTCTCTATCTCGCTCGCTATTTCGATGGTTCCCACATTGCTTCCAGCCGGGATATTGTATCCCAAAAGTACACCACGGGACTTTACGTACAAATCACTGAGTGTTCTGTGGCGACCTGAGCTATCTGGTAAGGCGAAGGACTGAGCAAACATGGTGGCCTGGAATAAGGCGGTGCAATCCCATTCTTTGTACGACTGGTGTGTAGGAACTTTGGTTGTACCACCCTCTGTGGACACAAACAGATTTCTCACAGGAAGGAAGTCACCCCAGAGCTGGAATCCAGGGCGATGTCCAAAGGTGTAGTCCCACATGGTTTTGAAAGTCTGACGTAACGCTTTGGGGAATTCATTTAAAACGAGGGATGAAACCTTGAAGTAATTCAATTCTTCGTCTCTATAAGGCCGCAGCACCATCTCGTATCAACATGTGTTACAAATGATACTCAGGGATCCAACTGGTCTTGAATTAACTAAAACCAATAATACCAGAGAATAAATTGTTACAAATACCCAATTTTTTGGCATTTTAAATTATTTATTCAAACTGACGCGCAAGTCTCGATTCAGACCTTTAAATCACTGGTCCAGCGCCCCTTAGATTGTCTCAAAGCATGCATTCCTAAATGTTACTTTCACCTTGCAAAAAAATTGGCCTTTCTACCCTTCTCGTCAGTCGCTAACAAATGTTGAATATCTGAAGTCAAGTTTATTAAAAATTCGTCTAGTTTAGGTTTGAATTCCAATATCTTTGCGAATGATTTTAATTATTGTTACCTTAAGGTCTCTCACAGCAGTTTCCAGCATTTATATTTTGAGAGATGAGCACTGCCACATTTTATCTGTGGACACACCTATAATGGTATTTAACCCGTATCTAATCATTGGGAAACAAGTCATGGTCATTTTGTGGACTTAATAGCTCACCATGAAAAGCATAACCTGATTAAAAAAACAAAAACCTTTTAAGTACAAGCTACAATAGGTGACAACCATTTATTTATGGCACCGTCAGATCAGCTGCAAGTTTTTCAAAGTTTGAAAAAAGGTTAAAGGAGGGGTTCTTAGCCACCTGTTTTTAACAGGTTATACTGTTGCTATGACAATCTATCAAGTTACCATAATCCCGTTCATCTATTGTCCTGTTGCCGAGACGTGTTTGCGCCCTAACGAAGGTGCCGTTGAAAACCATGACAAGGTCCACTGCGTATTTTGACAAATCATAAGTTTCCTCGCTTTTAGTTCACGTTTCATGTTTCAAGCAAATGTTAGTGAAAGCAATTAACACAACAAAGTGAAGACTAAGATCATTTTGCAAATTCAAGACAATATAAAACCAATCAGCAATTTGTCGGCTCTGTGTGGCACCCATGGCGAGCGTAAAACAAAGAAAGGATCTAAGTGAAAAGGCACCCGATTTGAAAAAAAATCCATAAAGCTATCAAATGTCTGAGAGATAATAACTCTTTAAGTGGAAGTGATGCATAACCGCCCGAAATTGTGCTTGAGACTCGAAGTATAGATTGAAATTAAACTGTAATATTTTGATTGTCTTTATTTGCTGACTAAATCATTGTCCCACTATTTTAAAATACACTAAATTTCTCCAAATTCCCTCTGCTTGCTAAAAAAAAAAAAACAGTCTCGACTGTTTTGTTCCGCGACAGATCAACAGTCACCATACAAAGCCCCGAAACAATTCGGAATAAAACACAGTCATTAACTAAATCGAAATAGCGGAAAGTCGGTCAGCTAAAATTAGCTCTGTGGCTCTTGTTTAGCGCCATGAATTTCATGCAGATTATCGGATGTGCAAATACGTCATAACAAGAGCATTTTCTCATCTTATTTTGGTCTCTAGTGATATGATTTATCGTTAAGAGTGGTCAGGATGGTTTTAGTTAAGAGATTCTTGCCCATAACTCAATACATATACATTTTAATTATTATTCATAGTTCCTAATGTAGCCAATATCAATCTAACAGTGAGTGAAAGTTCCCTTTGTTTCTCAGATCAACGCTAGACAATGTATTTTTTAAAAAAAAAAAAACTAGTGAAAAGTGCATCACAATGTCAGATGAGTAGGTACTGAGATTCCCTGCTTCAATTTTTAAGTTATTTCAGAGTAGTGAAACCACTTAAACGGTACCCAGATGTCCGATGGGAAAGAACATGCTTATACGCGTTGTACAAGGGAGGGGTGGGTAGATCTTACCTTTCGGTAATGTCGTTTAATGAAACAACACACACTGAGAGCCTAGTAAAATAAGCCTGATTATTCAAATCAAATTTGTCCATGTCATTCACAGTTTACTGTAAACAATCAAGTCATCGTTCGATTACACGGGGCCATCTTAAAGTAACTCAGTAATCTTGAAAAACAACTTTCCAGTTGAACTTGTCTTTCAGTTCTTTGCATTAATTTCAATCGTAAAATACCGTTGTTAAACAGTTTCAAAACTTGTCGTAATAACACAGCTCCCGAGGGATGGGCAATTCTCAGTCTAAGTTTGCAAGATAAAGACGAAATTATGTGCTTGTGTAAGCACTTATTTACAAGAGCTTCCGTTTCATTTTGTGCAACAGAATAATTATGTAAAGAGAAACATCTACTCTTTTAGGATTCATACAATTGGGTGCTTAGGACTGTAAAATATTTGCCGGCGAATCGTGCGCGAACCTCAAAGGCCTTCGTTCGAAGACGTGACAGGGCGGAAGCTGCACTGAGTTCTGTCTTGGAGCAATGAAGCCCCACTTTTACTCATTAGAGGATGCAAAACTCCAATTAAACCTTTTGTGACAGCCCTGGGAACCTTCTTTATGTCGCCAAAATGCTGAGTAAGATTCAACTTCAAACATTCGAGGATCTAGCGGCACGGACCAAAGATCAATTTAGCCTTCGTCAAGGACTACGCCAAGGAGTGTTTCTAAATAATTCTATACTAAAACTGGCAAATTGTAACGTCATAAGCCTATAAGCTATAGATACAACATACAATACCTGAATGAAAGGCTTCAGTCTTGAGAAAAATGTTGGGGAACACTACAAACGCCGATTTATTACTCCACCTCAAAGCAAATGGCTTGCAAACTCTTATGAGCAGTACATTCTGAAATTACCGACCAATAATGCAGCGAATTGAAATGCAGCGTGACTCCTTCAGGCAATTTGCGTAATAGTTATAATTAGACCCTTGAGAATAGTACGGTTTCCTTGCGTATCGAAACTGAAAATTCCAAACTATTTATGTCATCGGAAAATTTATAAGTGTCATTTGCGATGGACGCGAGGGTGTGTATAAACAAAATAATAATGAAAACAAATTTTCGCGATACGCCGACGTGGCCAAAAAACCCCTAATACACGGGCTACGTGGCTTCAAAGTACATGTGTTCAATCCAATATGGTTTATAATCTTCACTGATTTTAGCAGCCCTAAGGTTGCTTTACACGTGCGATAAGCAAAAGCACGAGGTGACCTACGCACTGAGGCGCAGTGAATTAAAATTTTAGCGCCAAAATTGTAAATCAAAGATGGCAGACGCCGAGGAAGTGTGTCTTGTGCTTGCGTTATCCCGGTTTACACGGGAAACGCAACGACGCAAACATAAGCGCAGCTACAAGAAAAAGGAACGATTTCCTTTTCTTGTGTTGGCGTTGCCCTCGGTTTACACGTTGGTTTTTTGTGCTTATGCTTGCGTCGTACGTGTAAACAAGCCTCTAGGGCCGATTATTTATATAGATCTGGTTGTAGACTAAATCGAGCTTTAAACGAGAACTCCAGAAATCATGCCCACTGTGTTTAGCTAAGCTTGGTCTTAATTAACGGCATCAGTAGAACATGGTGTAGCCGCAGCTCATGAAGTCTACAACTAACCATGGCTTAGCAAGTCAGTACGGTTATTGTTTTGACTTCACCTTGGTTACCAAGATTGTATGTTCATGCACTACATACATTATCGCATATTTCGTGGTTAAATATGTTTGAAATAAAGTACGGTCAACCAGTTTTAGATGAAGGAAGAAAAATTTTTAATTTTATAACTTTTAGTATATTCAGCTCACGGTTTTCGGACACTGAAAATAAGGGCTACGATAGCACTAGCAAGATCAGGAGAGTAATTTTAGAGCGCTTCGACGCGACTGATCTAAGTGAAAGTAGTTTGAAGGCACTGCAAGGATACAAATAATAATAAAAGTCCCAACAGAAAAAGTGTTTGACGGGCAAGGGAGACAATGAGCACTTGGCTGCAAATACGACAGTGTGGGTATTCTTTACTGGCAAGTGGACTTGTAGACCACGAAACAGTCGTATTTTTCTTTTAGTAATTTTTTTGTCGTTAATCGATCGCAAGCCGCTAAGCGTCTCTCTCCAGTCCCACTCTCTGTTTAAACACTCGCTCCAGACCTTTGGCGTGAAGACCGCACGGATACGAATGACAGACCAATGCAAAATATACGACAGTTTTGCAGTCCACTGGAACTGAAGGTTACCATTTTTAAAGGCAATCAAACAGACCTGCCACTAATTGCTTCCCAAAGGTAAACCGGCTCCGAAAATCTGCGTGGTATGCTTCTAGTTTAACTATTCCCTTCCTGTCTGTTTATTTTTAATTTTTCTAATGTACTGGGTCCGCAGTAATGGCTTGCGCTGTTGCGGGTTCCCTGCCATATTGTGTTCTTATTGTATTCTGTAAGTTGTTGATCATTATTGTAACCTATTATCTGTTGGCGAGATAATAAAATAAAATAAAATAAATTGATTGACTGTATTGACTGAAAGCACTCCGTAAAAACTAAAATCTTAAACTAAGATTTTCCCTTACTTTTTCCGTCTTATGCAACACCATCACCACCTTACATTGAGACGGAAATTATCTTATATTAACACAGGAGATCTTAAATGAAGACTGTTAGAGTCTAAGTTATATATAAGACAAAAAGTCGTCTTAAACATTGTCTTTACAATCGTCTTCACTTGAGAGGCGCTTATCTTAATCCAGGCGTAGTCAATCGATAAACCGGTAATCGATAACAATCAATAGCAATCGATGTCAATCTTCGATTGATATCGATTTCCGATACCACTCGATAGGAATCGATAAAGAAAAAAAGTTGTGAGTTCGATTGATATCGGAAATCGATAAGGATTGGATTGGTTTATCGATTGTTATTGATTATCATTGATTGTTATCGGAAACTATTTTCGCCAATTTCTACAAGTTAAAGATTGACACGATGTATTTTCTATGGTTTTATTGAGTCATTCAATCGTAGATATGCAATGCAAAAATCAACAAGCTGATACTAAAAGAACAAGAGCAATAACAGAATTTATCAATGTTAAGCTTCAGCGCGGTTCAAAGAAGAAGAGGATGTTGCGACCAAAGTAGCGGTGTGCAACCCTCTTGTCTCGCTATTCTCGGTTTTCACTGTCACGCCATTGAAAAAAAAAAATCAAAACCATTCCATGAAAGTCAAGAAATTGACATGGTATAGAGGATAAATAAATAAGGCATCTGTCCAAGTGTCAGGTCTGTGCGGCATTCCTTACTCGAGTTATTTGACAAAATGTTCCACATAAATTTATAGACCTTAGTATGGAGACGCCATGTTTGTGTCCCTCTGAGGGGCACAAACATGGCGGCCGGAAATAGGAAAAAACATCTGGAGTTCACTTTTGCCAGAAAAGATGTTTGTTTGCTCTTGTGAATTTTCGAATGTTTAGATTAATATTTCTTTTCAAACTTAAATTGTTTAGAATGCTGAAAATCACACGAAGAGTCATTTTTAAGATACGGAAAAGCTCTGTCACGGCCGTCCTCCTGATGTCACGCACGATGGAAACTCGGATATTGAAACTGTTCTATTTTCAAAAGGAAGCACGACATCGAGCTAAGAAATTGTGAACAGACATATTTTTGGGTAATCTTTCCTTGAATGAAGGTAAAAATTTTCGGTAGGCCTCCCAGTTTTGAATTCTAGAATTTGGTGACGTCACGTGAAAACCAAGAATAGCAACGCCAGAAATATGAAGCAAAATAAACAAGTACGGCACCTTATGCCAAAAGATGGAAGCGTTCGGGAGGGCTACAATGTCCGTGCATCATGATAGGATCGAGTTGGACTTTTATCTACGCGAGAACCCCATAAAGGAGATGCAAGATACAATCGACAGCGCTGGGATGAATGGCTAAGTTAAAATATTTTAAAACCTTAAACCAAGAAAAACCTGCTGAAATAATAAAATGTTTTACCATTTGAACGCGGGTATCGTATTGTTTACTAAATAGTAACGCCATCTTTGAAGCGAATACTCCTCCAGGGACGCCTTGGGATTAGTGATTGTTATCGATTACTGTCGATTGCTATCGATTATTATCCATTATCTCAATCGATAACAATTGATAATAATTTTTTTCTGTGAGTTCGATTGTTATCGATTACCGATATCAATGGATATCAATCGGTGATTGTTATCGATTGATATCGATGGTATCGATTGATTTCCGATATCGATTTCTATCGATTGACTACGCCTGGCATCTTTCTTTAAGAAAGAGCAATTTTAATTACATTAATCTGAGTCGATGAGGTCCTTATTTTAAGACGCCTAAGCAGGCTATAACATACTGTCATCCTACGTAAGATGTAATACGCCTTAAGCTTGAATTAGGTATGCTTAACAATTTTGCTTAACAATTGTGGTTCACAACAAATGCCATTACAACAATGTTCTATAGAGAAAATCGCTGGCTCAATGCATTCCTTTGGAAAAACCAGACTTAAAACAAGCCGTTTATATTCTTCAAGCAGCGGAGAGTGGAGAATTTACAAGAATTTCGAGACAACAACTTCAATATTCAAATGAGACGATATCTGGACATCAAATACGGTCTAAAACCTCGGCTAAACGTTGTAACTATACACGAACTTAACAGCATGCACTGCACACTCAGCGGAATGAAAATGGAATGAAGAAATTACTGTCGCTTTCTAAACCGCCTGTTTTTTTAATACCAAGATGAGACCTGTAATTCTGCTGCGTCACCGATCAAAGGAATGAGTGTAGTGACAATTCAGACAATCTGCAATGCAAAGTTTATAATTTACGGGACTTTTAAGACCAACAAAACAGTATTTAAATACCGCGGCCCGACCCTCTGTTTTCCTGTGAATTTACGGTAAGCTGATTTGTATAAGTTGTGTCATTTCAGATTTGGTGTAATAAAATACTATGGATTGAAATTTGTTTTGTTTAGTCTCATTACTCCATATATCATGTTCAAGCTCAACAGTATTAAACGCTCCCTGTTTTCGAATGTAGGCTAGTGACCGTTGCAGTTAGATTGAAGATTTATTCCTTGCTTTGAAACTTAAATTGAGATTATAAAACATCGACAATAAGATTGCTCAAATCTTGAGTTAAGATGAAAATATAACTTACCACAGCACTTTGGATCTAAGAAAAAAATTACCTTAATCTAAGACGACATCGTCGTATAAATAAGACGGAAAGTTATCTTATCATAAGATGAATCGTCTTCAAATGAGTTTTACGCCCTGCCTTACCACAGCACCAGAATTAAGTTCAAAAAACGACTTAAAATAAGATTTTAGTTTTTATGGAGCATGCATGCCTAAATATTACTTTGACCTTGCAAAAAAGTTTGGCCTTTCTACCCTTCTCGTCAGTCGCTAACAAATGTTGAATATCTAAAGCGAAGTTAATTAAAAATTCGTCTAGTTTAGGTTTGAATTCCAATATCTTTGCGAATGATTTTAATTATTGTTACCTTAAGGTCTCTCACAGTAGTTTCCAACATTTATATTTTGAGAGATGAACACTGCCACATTTTATCAGTTGATACACCTATAATGGTATTAAACCCGTATCTAATCATTGGGAAACAAGTCATGGTCATTTTGTGGACTTCATAGCTCACCAGGAAAAGCATAACCTGATTAAAAAAACAAAACCTTTTAAATACAAGCTACAATAGGTGACCACCATTTATTTATGGCACCGTCAGATCAGCTGCAAGTTTTTCAAAGTTTAAAAAAGCTTAAAGGAGGGGTTCTTAGCCACCTGTTTTTAACAGGTTATACTGTTGCTATGACAATCTATCAAGTTACCATAATCCCGTTCATCTATTGTCCTGTTGCCGAGACGTGTTTGCGCCCTAACGAAGGTGCCGTTGAAAACCATGACAAGGTCCACTGCGTATTTTGACAAATCATAAGTTTCCTCGCTTTTAGTTCACGTTTCATGTTTCAAGCAAATGTTAGTGAAAGCAATTAACACAACAAAGTGAAGACTAAGATCATTTTGCAAATTCAAGACAATATAAAACCAATCAGCAATTTCTCACAGCATGTCGGCTCTGTGTGGCACCCATGGCGAGCGTAAAACAAAGAAAGGATCTAAGTGAAAAGGCACCCGATTTGAAAAAAAATCCATAAAGCTATCAAATGTCTGAGAGATAATAACTCTTTAAGTGGAAGTGATGCATAACCGCCCGAAATTGTGCTTGAGACTCGAAGTATAGATTGAAATTAAACTATAATATTTTGATTGTCTTTTTTTGCTGACTAAATCATTGTCCCACTATTCTAAAATACACTAAATTTCTAAAAAAATCCCCTCTGCTTGCTAAAAAAAACAGTCTCGACTGTTTTGTTCCGCGACAGATCAACAGTCACCATCCAAAGCCCCGAAACAATTCAAAATACAACACAGTGGTTAAATAAATCGAAATAGCGGAAAGTCGGTCAGCTAAAATTAGCTCTGTGGCTCTTGTTTAGCGCCATGAATTTTATGCTGATTATCGGACGTGCAAATAAGTCATAACAAGAGCATTTTCTCATCTTATTTTGGTCTCTAGTGATACGATTAATTGTTAAGAGTGGTCAGGACGGTTTTAGTTAAGAGATTCTTGCCCATAACTCAATACATATACATTTTAATTATTATTCATAGTTCCTAATGTAGCCAATATCAAACTAAGAGTGAGTGAAAGTTCCCTTTGTTTCTCAGATCAACACCAGACAATGTATTGTTTTTTTTTTCCAAAAACTAGTGAAAAGTGCATCACTATGTCAGATAAGTGGGTACTGAGATTCCCTACTTCAATTTTTAAGTTATTTCAGACTAGTGAAATCTCTTAAACGGGACCCAGATGTCCGATGGGAGTGCACATGCTTATACACGATGTACAAGGGAGGGGTGGGTAGATCTTACCTTTCGGTAATGTCGTTTAATGAAACAACACACACCGAGAGCTTAGAAAAATAAGCCGGATTATTTAAATCGAATTTGTCCGTATCATTCACAGTTAACTGCAAACAATCAAGTCATCGTTCGATTACACGGGGCCATCTTAAAGTAACTCAGTAATCTTGAAAAATAACTATCCAGTTGAACTTGTCTTTCAGTTCTTTGCATTAATTTCAATCGTAACATACCGTTGTTAAACAGTTTCAAAACTTGTCGTTATAACACAGCTCCCGACGGATGAGCAATTCTCAGTCTAAGTTTGCAAGATGAAGACGAAATTATGTGCTCGTGTAAGCACTTATTTACAAGAGCTTCCGTTTCATTTTGTGCAACAGAATAATTACGTAAAGAGAAACACCTACTCTTTTAGGATTCATACAATTGGGTGCTTAGGACTGTAAAATATTTGCCGGCGAATCGTACGCGAACCTCAAAGGCCTTCGTTCGAAGACGTGACAGGGCGGAAGCTGCACTGAGTTCTGTCTTGGAGCAATGAAGCCCCACTTTTACTCATTAGAGGATGCAAAACTCCAATTAAACCTTTTGTGACAGCCCTGGGAACCTTCTTTATGTCGCAAAAATACTGAGTATGATTGAACTTCAAACATTCGAGGATCTAGCAGCACGGACCAAAGATCAGTTTAGCCTTCGTCAAGGACTACGCCAAGGAGTGTTTCTAAATAATTCTATACTAAAACTGGCAAATTGTAACGTCATAAGCCTATAAGCTATAGATACAACATACAATACCTGAATGAAAGGCTTCAGTCTTGAGAAAAATGTTGGGGGACACTACAAACGCCGATTTATTACTCCACCTCAAAGCAAATGGCTTGCAAACTCTTATGAGCAGTACATTCTGAAATTACCGACCAATAATGCAGCGAATTGAAATGCAGCGTGACTCCTTCAGGCAATTTGCGTAATAGTTATAATTAGACCCTTGGGAATAGTGCGGTTTCCTGGCGTATCGAAACTGAAAATTCCAAACTGTTTATGTCATCGGAAAATTTATAAGTGTCATTTGCGATGGACGCGAGGGTGTGTATAAACAAAATAATAATGAAAACAAATTTTCGCGATACGCCGACGTGGCCAAAAAACCCCTAATACACGGGCTACGTGGCTTCAAAGTACATGTGTTCAATCCAATATGGTTTATAATCTTCACTGATTTTAGCAGCCCTAAGGTTGCTTTACACGTGCGATAAGCAAAAGCACGAGGTGACCTACGCACTGAGGCGCAGTGAATTAAAATTTTAGCGCCAAAATTGTAAATCAAAGATGGCGGACGCCGTGAAAGTGTGTCTTGTGCTTGAGCTTGTGTTATCCCGGTTTACACGGGAAACGCAACGACGCAAACATAAGCGCAAAAGGAACGATTTCCTTTTCTTGTGTTGGCGTTGCCCTCGGTTTACACGTTGGTTTTTTGTGCTTATGCTTGCGTCGTACGTGTAAACAAGCCCCTAGGGCCGATTATTTATATAGATCTGGTTGTAGACTAAATCGAGCTTTAAACGAGAACTCCAGAAATTACGCCTACTGTGTTTAGCTAAGCTTGGTCTTAATTAACGGCATCTTTAGAACATGGCGTAGCCGCAGCTCATGAAGTCTACAACTAACCATGGCTTAGCAAGAACGGTTATTGTTTTGACTTCACCTTGGTTACCAAGATTGTATGTTCATGCACTGCATACATTATCGCACATTTCGTGATTAAACATGTTTGAAATAAAGTACGGTCAACAAGTTTTAGATGAAGGGAGAAAAAGTTTTCATTTCTCATCGCAGTATTCAGCTCACGGTTTTCGGACACTGAAAATAAGGGCTACGATAGCACTAGCAAGATCAGGAGAGTAATTTTAGAGCGCTTCGACGCGACTGATCAAAGTAAAAGTAGCTTGAAGGCACTGCAAGGATGCAAATAATAATAAAAGTCTCAACAGAAAAAGTGTTTGACGGGCAAGGGAGACAATGAGCACTTGGCTACAAATACGACAGTGTGGGTACTCTTCACTGGCAACTGGAATTGTAGACCACAAAACAGTCGTATTTTTCTTTTATTAATTTTTTTTGTTAGTCGATGGCGAGCCGTTAAGCGTCTCTCTTCATTCCCACTGTCTGTTTAAACACTCGCTCCAGACCTTTCGTGTGAAGACCGCACGGATACGAATGACAGACCAATGCAAAATATACGACAGTTTTGCAGTCCACTGGAACTGAAGGTTAACTTTTTTTAAAGGCAATCAACCACATTTGCTACTGATTGCTCGGGATCTGCTTCAGTCTAGTTTGAACGTTTTCCTCCCTGTCTGTTTATTTCAAATTTTTCTAATGTACTGGGTCCGCAGTAATTGGCTTGCGCTGTTGCGGTTTCCCTGCCATATTGTGTTCTTATTGAATTCAGTAAGTTGTTGATCATTATTGTAACCTATTATCTGTTGGCGAAGCAAATTAAATTAACTTAAATGAAATGAAATGAAATGAAATCAAAGTAAATAATTACACCCATTTTGAAATCACTGGTGATCCTTGCAATCTGATTGGCTCTCAACAGTGCGACCTATTCCCAATTTCACCATTTGTTGCTCTAAATCGCATCCTTTCTTTAGCCCATCAAAATGGAAATGAAGTAACAAAAAAGAATATTAATATTGACAATGTTACTCTGTGATTTTAAAACAGGTGTAATAAAGTGGTAATTCAACTTTTTGTCGTGCAATTTTGGTCTGAAATCATACTTGTGACTTCAAATCAAACTCGCGCTGCGCGCTCGTTTCGATTTTGAAATCACGCGTATGGTTTTAAACCAAAATGTACTCCACTCAGTTCAATTACCATTATAAATAAATGTTGTTTAAATAAGCAGTGGCATCTCGGAAAAACCCCCTAGGCGTAGGTCTCAACAATGATTTCTTTAATCTCGGTTTGAAACAATCGTTACTTATGGACAACAGAATAATTACGTAAAGAGAAACACCTACTCTTTTAGGATTCATACAATTGGGTGCTTAGGACTGTAAAATATTTTCCGGCGAATTGTGCGCGAACCTCAAAGGCCTTCGTTCGAAGACGTGACAGGGCGGAAGCTGCACTGAGTTGTGTCTTGGAGCAATGAAGCCCCACTCTTCCTCATTAGAGGATGCAAAACTCCAATTAAACCTTTGGTGACAGCCCTGGGAACCTTCTTTATGTCGCAAAAATACTGAGTAAGATTTAACTTCAAACATTCGAGGATCTAGCAGCACGGACCAAAGATCAGTTTAGCCTTCGTGCAATTTTGGTCTGAAATCGTACTTGTGTCTTCAAATCAAACTCGTTTCGATTTTGAAATCACGCGTATGGTTTCAAACCAAAATGTACTCCACTCAGTTCAATTACCATTAAAAATAAATGTTGTTTAAATAAGCAGTGGCATCTCGGGAAAACCCCTAGGCGTAGGTCTCAACAATGATTTCTTTAATCTCGGTTTTAAACAATCGTTACTTATGGACATCCAGTGGAAAAAGCAAACTAGGCCTACCCTTTAGCAATGTTAGTAATGGCCTGTTATGTTACTTTTACGTGCAGGAATTTTAATCTTCTGGGAAATGCTCATATTTGATACGCATTCAAGTTGGCCGGCTTGAATGTTTGGTACTTGACTGTTGCTTTGGGGGCGCATAAATGAAAGAAAAGGGGAAAATTATGAGGATGAGTAGACACAATTGTCGTATGAAGGGGTCCCACTTCTCTGCGATCAGAGGAGAGGGAAGGAAAATCACAGGTTGATCGCGAAGCCGCCTCTGCTCTTTTCTTTGTTAAAGCTGAGTCGTTGTGTTTAATTACCATTCAACTCCAAAAGTCAAACCTCCGTCTCATGGTTTCATGTTTCTACAAGACAGAGTTTTTTTAAACGTACGTACACTGAAAGGCGGTGAGACCGGTATGTACAGAAAACCAACAACTTTCTTACTAATCTTAAAGGAAACCTCCACTGATGAAATAAGTTTACGTTAAATTGTTAAAACTACAATCTTAATTTACATTTTGTTGGAAAAAATGGAAATAATATTTCTGTGTTGGACACAACATGAGTTGATTATCGCTCATTTTCGCTTTTAAATTTCCTGGGCGCCGTTAAGTTGGATTTCATGACGTAATACGGTTGTTCAGTCGTTTTACACAAATGCACTTCTGCTCACTGACAATAGCGTCCGCCGTATGACGGTACAAAATCTAAAATGGCGGCGCGCGGGAAATTTAAAAGCGAAAATAGACGATAATCGTATCTAATTTTTAGCACACTTGAATGTTATTTCTACTTTTCAAACTAAACTTTAGAACTTAGACGTTACCAACAATGTAACAACATAGTTTGCTGTCAAAGTGGAGGTTCCCCGTATATACATCTTATCATGGACTGGCCCGCAGCTAGGAATAGCGACATTCAGCCTGCGTTGCAGGCGCCAGAAAGTTGGAGGAAACACGAAAATCGGGCTTCGCACGCGAAACGAGGGGAGCGTGCTCCCGTCACCTCTCTCGTGAGACCGATTCCCTTCTATCCACCCCCTACTACACAGGCCACGAGAAACTAGGCGGCCATGTAGTCGCGCATTACTTAGTGGAAGAAAATAACAGGTATGATATTCAAAATTAAGGCGAAGTAAAATTGAGGAATGGTTAGAATAAAAGATAAGTACAGTAGGTTTAAAAAGCAATAAACAAATAGAGTTCACAGTTTGCGCCCGGACGGCAGTTTTACTTTCCCCTCATTGCTTAATCTCTGGGGAGTTTTATTTCATGCTACTAGTTGATATCAAGAGAGGATGATGTTGATATTAAGGACGGTGCCTACTATTGTTACTGCGCATACGTTCTGTGCATCTGGAGATACTCGGGTTTCCTATGGGTGGTGCCTACTAATACACGAATATGTTTGCGCGGTTAAAACTATACGGAGAAAGCAGAACTTAGTAAATGCTTTTGGTATCTCATAAGAAAATTGGGGGTAACCATGCATTTTTCAGAGATAATTAAGCTTCAATTTAGGAAAAAATCCCATACATTGCTTTATATTTTGGCGCTTTTTAGAGATATTATTGCTTAGTTATCTCTGAAAAATGCGTGGTAACCCCCAATTTTCTTTTTGGATTCCAATTGCCCTTGCTAAGATCTGCTTTTCCCGCATAGTCATAAACCGGACAAAAATACTTCGGTATTAGTAGGCACCGTCCTTAATTAGTAATTAATTTGTATTCTTTACATCAGGTCTTATCTTTAACACGGTTTTGAAGCACGATCAAAGTCGGACCCATTTGACAAAATATGAAAGGTTCCGATGAGGAGCCGCCCTTCATTTCCCTTAATTACGAATGGATTTTTTTCCCAGAGTGCAAAGACTCCAAGCTAAATGTGACAGCCATCTGATGAACGCCATTTGAAAACCTGAGCTTTCAATTGAACATCTTTAATTCCAGGTGAGTGTTCAGAACAGGAATTTTAGTACACAAAGCAACATTAATTGCAGCCATTCGAAAAGTAGTTATGTTCTAAACCTTGTGAATGAATGCATCTATCATTTAAAACATAACATCACATTTCTTTCACAAGCCGTTTCAATTTTTTAAATCATGAAGCATGACCTGTGATGTCCGTCTGACCGTAACCGTGCTCGGCTGCTCGCTCCTGGAACCAAACAGATTTTCAGTAATAAGGATCTTCAGGATACTGCCTGCTCACGAACAAAGAAAATATAAACCTCTTTACAAAACGCACTGAAGTGTGTACATATTAGACTGCGTCACCCTTCTAGAACTGGAAGGAATAGAATTTTTTGCCTTTAAGGAAGAGCTATGTATTGGTTCGGCTGTAAGGAATGAGTCTACCTGGGTCATAAATGATGGATCAGAGAATTGACCCTGCAGTTTCTGAAAGTGCTGAGTAAACCTATGAATTTCCCTCTGAGCGTTAGCCCTACTAAGGAAATGGGCGATGGCACAAGGAAAAAACGTGGGGCACCCGCCCTCCACGTAAACAGAGCCATACTGTGCATTTTGGTTCACATTTCAGCACATGTGCATGAATCGAAATGCTTTTTTCTCTTTCTTATCAACTTTATGGCCTTAAAAATCCCACTCACATGTACTTCAGTAATCACATTCTATTCCGAAATTCACAGGAAGTGCTAGTGGATTGTACTCATATTGTCGATATTGAATTTAGCGTTGACCTGTAGGATTTATGCCACGGTTGATGTCTCTACAGTTATTTGCATGCAAAATGACACAATCATTAAATAAATTACCACCCGAGTTACCTATACTATTTCCCTTCCCAATGGTTCATAAACAACGAAAAAAATTAAAAAGGCTTGAGTCATAGCGAGCAAAGGCAAAAAAGTATATTGTTCCATGGACATGCGCAGAACCGTGAACCCCTCCCTTTAACAGATGAATGTACAAATTCTTTAAGTGCATTCTGAATTAATGATGGACCTCATTTTGAAGACGCACAAAGGATGACCAGCTTGAGGTCCGAACAATGGAAAGCATTCAGGAATCACTGCATCGGCAGTTTCACCTCAGTTTTAGTCTACTACTAGAACAGCAAATGATCATACAAAAATCTTATCCGGCATTGTTTTAATTTGAAAATGGTGAAGACATTCTTGGAGTTAAAACCCCAAAGTAGACAAAATTTACTTTGCGAGCTTCCTTTGATCATTTTGATTTCTTCACGGCCCCTATTTTTCTATTTTGTGTTTTACTCAGCGGGAGACTATTGCTAGTTCCATAATTAGCACTCTCCTTCCAACAATGGGAGCTGTGTTCGATTCCAGTACACAACACCATTTTTATGTGTGTTGAGTTTGTCGCAAGTTTTCCTCCGTGCTCTGAGTACTCCAGCATTTCCCAAACAGTGTCAAATTTTAAATGATTCAATCTGGAGTCCAAGGGCCGCAGTTTTGTAATTCATTAGGTCTTTTAAGTGCCACCCTCGTTAAACAAAGTTGATCAGTTGAGCAAGATGGTGTACAGGACTTTTATATTTGGGTTTCAGTTTTCCTTTTTTTTTAAGTTAAGTGACTGTAATTTCATTTCCTGGTATAAATTAAAAATTTTTCTGATAGTTCTCTCTGAAGTCACGCACAAAGTGACCTTTTGCTAGTGGGTAGAAGTATGGTAAGTAGCCTACAATACAATACAATACAATACAATACAATACAATACAATACAATACAATACAATACAATACAATACAATATTTATTTTGCCATATACAACAATTACAGATGGAAAAAAATGATGAAAATTGACGAAAGAAAATAAATGGCGAGAAAACCTGAAAGAAACCACGAGGCTTATAAAGTCAGGCTTCCTCACTTTTAAAAAATAGCTATCTTATATTAGAATTACAATATGGACTTATGATAATTAACTTTGACCGGGCACACGTACACACACACACACACACACACACATATTAAGTAAGTTAGTTAGTTAAGAAATACAGCCTTACAGAATTTAATACCTAGAGAGAAGAAAATCTTTAAGCTTTCTTTTAAAAGAAGCGGAGGAGGGAGAACTAGTTATGTCAGAATTTAGCGAATTATGAAAGTTTGGACCTTGAAAGTAAATTGAAAACTTCCTGGTGTTCGTTCTGCACAGTGGCAAGCGGAAGGACTGAGCATTCCTAGTATTATAATTATGGATTTGACTATTCAGTAAAAAAAAGTTATTGAATTTGGAAGGGAGTGTAGAGTTCTTGAATGAAAACATAAAAGTACCTAATTGAAACGAATGGATATCATGAAATTTTAAGAGTTTAAGTTCCTTAAAAATAGGGCCAGTATGGGCAATGTATGTAGAATTGCTTACTATTCTTAACGCACGTTTCTGTAAGGTTACAATTCTTTGAAGGTTTGACTTATAGGTACCAGCCCAAGCTAAATTGCAATAATACAAGTATGGAAGGATCATAGAACTGTATAAAGTACGAAGGGAGTGAGTAGAGAGAAAGAATCTAGATTTATGAATAATACCTATAGATTTGGATAATTTATTTGCTGTTAAGGATATATGCGATTTCCGGGTCAAATTGTCATCTAATAAAACACCCAAAAACATGGTCTCAGAAACACGAAGGATAGGCTGCTCATTTATGAAAACTTGAAATTCAAAGGATTGCTTCTTTTGCCAAGGCTTGAATACCATAAAATTAGTCTTGGCCAAATTCAAGGAGAGCCGGTTTGCTGCAAACCAGGTTGACAATTTGTTTAATTCTCGATTTAATGTGTTAATTAGGTAAACAGGATCATTATGGGAGATAAATAGGTTTGTATCAGCAGCAAACAAGATTGCATCAAGCAGGGAAGCATTGTTCAAATCATTAACATGCAGGATAAAAAATAAGGGACCAAGAATGGAACCTTGAGGCACCCCACAGGAAATCCCCTCTGGGGCAGATCTAACGTTATTAAATTCGACAAATTGTGTCCTTTCAGAAAAATAACTTTTGGCCCATTCTAGTGCCAGACCACGGATCCCATAATGATTGAGTTAGTCAAAAAGAATGTCGTGATTTACCGTATCGAACGCTTTCGAAAGATCTAGGAATACTCCAATGGCATGTTCTTTTCTATCAAATGCAGAAGAAATTTTGTCACACAAATCAATAAGCGCAAGGCTAGGAGAGCGATTTTTTCTAAAGCCATATTGATTATCTCATAAGATATCAGAGTCATTGAGATAATTTATAATACGGTTGTAAATTATTCGTTCCAAAAACTTTGAAAAGCACGGAAGAACAGAAATAGGTCTGTAGTTGCTGAAGAGAGCTTTGTCACCTGATTTAAAAATAGGTATGACACGAACAATTTTCAATTCATCCGGGACGATACCATGAGTAATGGAGAGATTTACAATGTGTGTTAATGGAGAAGAAATGCTGCATATAGATCGCTTTATGATAGACATAGGGATATTGTCATACCCAGCCGATTTTCCCGCCGGAAACGTAGATGCGACATCTATAATCTCCTCCTGGGCTGCTAAAATTTAGGAACATTGACTGAGGGAAATGACCAGGAAGAAAATTCTTATACGAGGTCGTAGATTGAATTCGTTTAGCGAGGTTTGGTCCAATATTGCTGAAGTAATAACAAAATCGATTAGCAATCTCCATTGGGTCAGAAATATCTTGGTCATCGACCTTAAACACAGAGTTGGGTTTAGGTCTCAATTTCTTGCTGTTTAGGACCTCATTAAGCAGACGCCAGGTGGCTCTTATATTGGATTTTGACTCGCTTAGCTTCTTATTATAATATAAACGTTTCGCGATTCGTAGGGAGTGATTCAGTTTGTTCTTATATGTTTTATACTTCGCTTCGTTCCAGGGAGAGGGGTTTGAAATATACTGCTTGTATAGTTTGTTTTTCTGCTTGACAGATTTAAGTAAGCTCTGGGATATCCACGATTTCCTAAAGTGAAGGCGAAGCTTCAGTTTCTTCAAAGGAAAATGTGTTTCGTAGGCTTTAGTGTATCGCTCAAGAAATTTGCTGTAGCAGATTTTAGGATCATTATACCCGTCTATGTTGAGCCAATCAATACAATCTAATTCCTCTAGAACGTTGGAAATATTTAGCTCGCTTTTGTTACGGACAAGTATGTTCTCTTGGTGTCCGCGGGTACACTTATGATCGAAGGAAATGGAAAAGATAGGCAGATGGTCCGAAATATCCGTTATTAATAGTCCAGACTTCAAATAACTGTGCTCGACATGGTTAGAAAAAATGTTGTCAATCAGAGTTGCAGTGTGAGAAGTGATTCGGGAAGGTAACGTGATTCACGAAAAAAACAGGTGAGAATACAGGCCATCTAGGAATTCCCCAGGGGCGTTGTGGTTTTGATTTTTTAGCAGATTCAAATTAAAATCTCCCATTATATAGCATATCTTGTTGTCCCGAGATATTTTCCCTAATATTTCGTTCATTCTGGTCACAAAATCATTAACATTTTGATTTGGAGGGCGATAATTTGTACCAACAATGACATTTTTCTCATGGGGTCGAATGATCTCAATGAACAATGCTTCCATCACCTCAGCTTCATCAGCATAAATATCGGTGCGAATTCTAAAATCAAGATTGTCTGATACATACAAGCCGACACCTCCACCCGATCTAAAAGGGCGAAATTTTTGTAAACAAAGGTATAACCATCAATTTCGACTCCAACTGGTGAATCCATTAACCAGGTTTCAGTTATCCCAACAACGGAGAATTTTTTATCTAGAGAGGTTAGAAGGGTCGATAGTTCATCAACCTTACTTTGAAGGCTTCGAATATTTAAATGGAACAATGAAAGATGGTTCGATTGTTCACAACTAATCATGATTTCTTTTTGAAGAGTATCGTTAAATTTATCTTCTACATAATAAGAACACCCGCCGTCAATATTGAAATGTATGT
This sequence comes from Pavona decussata, assembly GCF_977016875.1. Lineage (NCBI taxonomy): Eukaryota > Metazoa > Cnidaria > Anthozoa > Scleractinia > Agariciidae > Pavona > Pavona decussata. The sequence goes on from NW_028145577.1 coordinate 996,808, forward strand.
CAGGGTCTAGATCATCCGACCGAATTAAGAACCGCTCAAAATCAGAACTCAAAGGATTGATAAACAAGTTAGATAGTCTCTCGGGATCGAAATGAACGGGTCCATTTCTAAATTCATAAATCACCGAAGCAAAGTCACTGTCATCTAAGTGACTAAACGGTAAAGTAGTAAGCGACATTATCGTTATTTAGTAAATAAACTTAGCTGGGCTCTGCATTACGTCTTTCCTTTATAACAAGTCTGTCCAACACGAAGTATGCCGTCTTCCCGGCTCTCTTTGCCGCATTCAGCTCATCAAGTTGCCGTTTCCGCTTTTCGATGGTCTCATTTGCGAGATCTTCATTCACAAATATACCAGATGGTTTTATCCTTCGGGCGGCTCTAAGAATATCATCCTTCTGCCTCCAGTCGCGCAGACGACACACAATGGTTCGTGGGCGTGTGTTGCTACCATCAGCAGCACCCGATCTTGGTCTTGGCCCGGTGCAATGCGCTCGCTCGATCATCTGCTCAAAGCTCAGGTTTAGTTTCTCCTGTAGTACTTCCTTCACCTTTGTTTCAGTATTCAGCCAGGTTTCGTTGTGTTGTTCGGGAATTCCATCGATGCGGACATTGTTTCTACGGCTTTGGTTCTCAAGGTATACCAATTTTTCCTCTTGTTAATGTAACCCTGTTTGGATGTCATCAAGTTCTTCTTCCATGTCGTCTCTGGTGTCTGCAGCTTCCTTCAAGTCGTCAATATCTTGTTGTGAATATTCTAGGCTCGCTTTTAGTTCCGCGACAGATTTGACAACCTTGTCGATTCTTGTATTTACAGAAGACAGAACCGACTCAAACATGTTCTTAAACATCCGTTCCTGCATCTGGAGCATCTCTCTCAGAGTCGCTAGAGAAACGAACTCGGTGCTCGAAGCGTTTGTGTCTTTTTTAGTGTTAGCATCTTTTCGAGTAGAATTCATAGAGGTTTTAGCATTCCGCGTCAGCATGTTAAATGGATCACTTGACAGTAAGGCAATATATAGTAAAATAGTATAGCCTATTCATTACACTGTATAATCTGTAGTCCAGGTGAATCTTGCAATTAATCTTTGTGTTCTAAATTTGAAACTGTTGTTTGTTTTTACTCGTAGCTGAAGGAGGAACCTTGTTACTTAGGATACCATATGAAGAAGGATTTCATCGGCTTGTTGTGAGAATTGACCAGATTGGGCTAAAGGATGCGCATATTTACCTCAATCCTTTCTTCACTGTCTCAGTCAAAGGTAGTTTGAGAGCGAAGTTAGATTTCTCAGATTGGTTGGAGCTCAACTTCAACTGAGAAAGCCACACACCAGGCAAAAAAGGCATAGCGATATTCCCTTGTGAAATAGGCAGAGTTTACGACTTGAAATAGTGGAATTTCTTGAGTTAAAACGAGGATGAAGCATTTTGTATTAGAACGCAAGCAGCATCTTTCTGGTTAGTCGAGAGGGGACCGAGAGGGTGCACTCACAGCGCAGCGATACTGGAGCGGGAAGAAATAAACGAGAAGAAACCTGGGGAGAGACTTTTTTCCCGCCTCTCCCCAAGCCCCCCTCTGCTCGTTCCCTCCAGTTTTTTCGCGCTCGGCTATTTTGCGCGACCTCCCTACTATCAAGAAAGGGACTGCTTGCGGTTTAATTTTGTAAGAAACCTAGTAAACCTAGCCCCTGAGCGCTAATGTTACCAAAACGTAGAGCTTCAATAAACACCTTCGTTTTTACGCATGGAATGGAAATTTTACTCAGTGTTTGAAACCAACCACTGCCATGTTTGAAAACCTCATTTTCATCAGACAAACTGGTCAACTGCACAACAGACCGCAAGCTGTGCAGGGATGTATTACATTGCCGGTCTTCAGTCCACGACTATAATTAGAGACTTTTCCTCTTATAATCGAAATTGCTCCAGATAAGCTCTAGTTTGGCACAGTCATTGCCAGTCTGATCATGTAAGAAGTTTTTATTTGGGTATTTATTTAGGAATGGTAGGAACAGTGCTCCTGTTCAGCTAGCTTGATGAGGCTACCTCAGTCGAATGTTAAATTAAACTTAGTCTAATAACTTGCCTCTTCTCTAAAAGAGAAATAATCATTTGTATTTGTACCCCAATCTTTTTCACAGATGCTAACAGTGTTACCGTTACCCCACCGCAAGACACGCCCATGTCAAACAGAAAGATGGCAAGTTTATCCACTTTGGCGTTGATGTTGAAATTCAGAAACCAATAGAAAAACTACCGAGAGGTAAATTGGTGATATTAGGGGTGTCACGTTGACTTGTATTAATTTATTAGTTGATAATATCCATTATATGACCAAACCAAGAGAGGATGACCAAACTCATTCAAAATAAAAGCAACGGACAGGCCTAGAGGGAACCATCTAGTTCAAGAAACGCATGTTAAACATAGATGAATTTAACAAACGTTTACACTTATAACTGACGCTATGGACGCTTCTTATAACACACTCATGCGTAAAAACGAGTTTAATGAACAGTGTTAGAAGTCTTTAACAACGTGTATGAAACTCGTTTTCGAATTCTTCATTGAGTTTCTTTTTGTGTCGGCATATCAACCCAACAACCCAGCTCGTAAACTGTTAGTGTAAAGCGCTTTATTTACGAGCTTTGGGTAATGCTGGAAAGTTAAACCAACCTTTGACACACATAACCCCTTTCGTTTGTCAAAACGCGGGCTATGTTCGAGTATCTTAAATTGTTTTTCATCAAAGTAGCCACTTTGCCTGTCCTGTAGTCATAGAGATCGGGAGTCGCATTGAACCACCAAGCAAAGTGAACTTTATTTTAACTTGTGGTTGTTTCGTAAATGTCCTACAGCAATATTCTTCAAGTCCAAGCATAACAAATCTAAAAAGGATATCGTGAGCACACGATGTTTTGCATTTATGGTACAAGACGAGTTTAAACCTGGACCCACCTGTATAGAATTGTAAGTAATGTAAAAGTAGTGTCTGTATATTTTAAGACTACTAATAGTTACAATTATTTTTTCTCAGGGATAGAAAAGCGAGCGCAACTCGCGAGTGCACGCGAAAATCGTCTCACGCAAATGTGAAGGCGGAGAAAGACTACGAGACTCGTGCAAGAGACTTTCAGTCAAGCATCTGTGTTTTGTTGGTGTGGTAAGGGCGTGCAAAAAGGATTTTTCTGTACGATACGAGAACAGGAATGGCTTCGTTTATAAATTGCTGGCGATAATGCTTGCGCCATTGCGTCGTTTGGAATGACTGCTAGCACAAGCAATTAGTAACCATGATCTGTATAACGCTTTCGGGTAATCGTATTTAAAAGGCCTGTGTATAGCACCCCTTGCTTATCGCATGGCAACATTGCGCCTGTACTCCTATGTTTCCGCCGTTGTTGAAGTTACTGCGCTACTACTGATAAGGGAATCTGAGAAACGACAACGGCGACGCCAACGAAAACATCATATGAAATACCCCTTACTAACCGAGTTCGAGGTCCGTATCGGTAAGTTACGGACCGAGTTTTTTCCCTTTGACTTATTCACAAGCGGGCATAAATCAACGGGATAAAACCAGGATCTGTAACTTACAGCACGGACCCAGAAAACGAGGTTAGCAAGATATTTGTTATATCTCTGAGGTTAATCGGGCGCGCGGGAAAGGAAACTAGGTGAAGTCAAGGGAAATTTAGCGGGCCGTGCAGTGAAATTCGGCCCACAAAATTGACCAATAACACCGTGTCAACTAACTGCGAGATATGACAAAAATATACATTGACATTATTGAAAATATTTCGCAATTTAAAATGTGCCTGAACTATCCAAGAACAAAATTGGTAGGAATGACGTTCAAGTTAAGAAACGGAAAGAAAACTTCACCGTTATGTGCACACGTTCAGCGCAAAACTAGTAGCCAGTTGGTAATTTCACGTCGTTGTTTTGGAAAGGACGGTTAAGAACTGTAATTAAATATAAAAACACTCGTGTAGAGAAATTGTTCTTGCCTATCAACAGATTCCAATTAAATCGTTTAATTTGTGGTGTTTTCGTTGCCGTCGCTAAAATTCCTGTTTTCCCGCGACTCATTTGTCCTGCAGCCTAGGGCCGACCGATCCAAGAAACTGCGGGAAAATATATTTGACAGAGAGGGGTCGGAAGTATTTCAAGCGTCCTAAGCAGGATTCAAATTAAAAATTCTGGTTGTCACGTACTGGAAAAGGAGAAAACATCAAACAGACACAAGTATAAGGAAAATATCATGTCTTTCAAAGATATGTGTAGCATTACGAGCCAATCAAAATTACGGAATTGGAATATTTGCATTAAAACGCTGGCCATTTATAACAAAATTGTAGGCTTCTAGGACCAATTATAAGTAGACTGTTTACTATTAAACTGAAAAGTAGCTTGAAGCTCGTTATCTTATTGATAAGCATAGCTGAAAAGTTTTATAACACCTATATTTGCTTTAGAATTAGAAACTGAATCATTGTATAATGCAATTCGTGGGATTTGATTGGCTTAGCGGCCGTGGTATAGGAGCCATTATACCGTGGCAAGAGAGGATGAAGGTACCTTCATCCTCTCTTGACCGTGGCTGAGAAATGGCGACCATTAAATTTTCTGCTGGTTATTCTTACACAGCGAAATCAGTAAGATCTAGCAATATTTCTTGATTGTTTTTAATAAAACAATTATTTCACTTGCGCTTGTTGGATATGAAATGATTATAGCCAACTCGGCGCTACGCGCCTCGTTGGCTATCTATCATCTCATATCCAACGAGCGCTCGTGGAAAAAATTGTTAAGTATAATTTACACTGAAGAGGGCTTTTTCACTTGTTGAAAGGTCATTGATTTGGATATTAGAAGAAGCGTAGCAAAAATCGTGGACGGATGGAGAATTAAACACTGTAAACATTATTTAGTGTTAATTGCTGAATTGTGTCTCAGCGACATAATTGTTCAATATACACTCGACTGGAAAAACGTATAAACCGCAAACAATAGGCACACCAGCTTTCTGGGAAGCGTTTGACCTGTAAACTTATCACGTTCAACGGAGAAAGTACGCACTTCTAATACAGATTGGAGTGGAGATTATATGGGACAATTTTGACTGAATGAGTGGATCTTGGGACTCGTATCTGGCATCCCCCGCATATTTTGCAGGGGCGGATGGAGATAGAGGAGATAGTGCCTAGTTACATCAAACGCACTCTCTAATCTTTGATTATTACTAGTGTGCATAATAAAAGCACGTGCGGTTTTTCAGTACGGCTTACATCTTACATGTTTCTTGCGGACAAAACAGACGCAAGCCAATTAGATTATCCCATAATTCTATCAGATCGCATCATTTGCGATTCACACTTTGAACGGGAGAACGTTTCTTCAATCGAGTATGTATAGGATCAAATGCGACAACGAGGGTCGCCAAAAAACTTCATGGGGGTTGATTCAACCGCGCGAAGACGACAAGGCTATTTGCATAATCACGTTAAGACTTGCGTGAAAAAGCACTCTCTCCTCTAAATCTCAGTTTGACCCAAGACGAAAACACACTCAACCCTGGGTGTGGCTCGCTTCAAGCCAAGCGTTCGGTTTATTCTGGAAAAAGCTAGAAAATACAGCATATAAACATACATAAGCTACAAAATCAACCTAGAAACATACAGCTCAAAATCCTAAAACTTAAAAAACCTAATTGAACTGGGGTTGTGGAACAACAGCTGGGTGAAAAACCTCCCCGTACGTCCACTTGCTCCTAGGAGGAAAACCCCAGGCCAGCTGTACCCCATATTCAATGGTCCCCCGGGCAAGACCAAGGAAGAAACTAAAGGCCTAAAGCCTGAGTTACTGATAAACGAGAAGACAAAGAGTCTTTAACGTAGCCATCCTTGGCCCATTCACTAGACCAACGGCCATGTCTTTTAAAAAGGCGATCTGGAATTCCTGCGTTGGCGGCAGCAGTCGCGCCGCCACTTCCAAGACTGTGAGTACCAATAGTGGTAATATCAGATACAATGTCCTTAAAAGCTTCAAACACTAGTTCTCTTAAACGAGAGTAACTTAAACCTTTACATCTAGCTTTATATCCATACTTAGTTTTTGATAACTGACAAAACAGAGGGCTAAATTAAATGGGGCAAGATTAGCTCTTTCTAAATAACGACGGGTCAAGGCAACAGGGCAAGAAGCTTTACCAGATGCCGCTATAACGACCCAAGCCCCATCCCTATACTGATCAGCTAAATTCTATAAATAGCTTAAAATAGCTATACTTAATCACGACGTCTGAACGATTTAACTTAGCCAGTTCATCAAAGCGAAGAAAAGCAGCAAAAGCTAAAATACAAATAACAACAGAACGAATATTATACAAAGAGGCCATCGGATCGGCCTTAGAAGCAACTAAATGTTCAAGCTGAGAAATATATAGTAATTGGCTCCTTCTTGGAAGTGCGATGGGCCAGCATATGCTGGCTGCGCACCAGCAAGAACATTCTTCACTAGTGGATGATCTGAAGGAGACGGCTCACCACCCAGTTGGTGCATCCAAGCAATACTGTGGACGGCAGACTCCAGAGGGGACACTGTCTTTGCGTCAATCATCGAGAACCGCAAGTAAAGAGCAAACTCAAAAGGTGATGCAAGAAAAGCTATCAAGGAATGACTCCGCGCCCAGGATTTCCATCGGTTGTAAGAGGCAGTATACTCGGCTGACGTGCTAGGGGCTCTGCTAGCCAAAACTACTCCAGGTAAAGATTCCGCAAGCGTAGATAAGGCAACATCGTTCTGAGCAACAGCTTCCCGAAAATTCATCCACATAGAAGAGTTGAAAACATCTGCAAAATAAGACAATAAAACGAAAACAACACACAAATGACACCCCCAAAAATAATAAAATAACCCGAACGCTGAATAAGCGAGACCGTGATGAAATAACTAACCTCACACCCGTCTATAAATACCCTAACTAATTACGTAAAACCGGCATACCAGTGCACATACCTAATCAAACAAAAGATACCGATGAGAGCATATTTTCCTGCTAATTCCACAGTCAAACGCAGGAAAGTACTAGTTCCACAAGGCTATTTTTCTTGAAAATTGTCTCGCCCTAAGTTGCACTAATCGTTGCCTAGTGTAACATGCCCTGAAATGAGGATGTCTCGTAATTTTTTTCTACCTGAAACAGTGACCAAAAGTAGAACTCGGTTCTACTCGGTGCAATGGTGATTGTAATAAAAACTTGGCGGGACAAGCTCATTTCAGTGCATGATGCATTGTGGAACGTTTGGTGCAACTTGTGGTCCAACGGCGGGACAAAATTTCGAGACAAGTTCCAAGAAAAATTCCTATTGTAACAGTGCCTTAAATTAGCCGTGAGTCGCGCGTTTCATAAGACGTGACAAACCTCCTGAGCGCGGGGACCGGAGGAGTTCATTTTGAGTCTGTGGAGCAACACCAGCTTGCAAATATTCCAATGAATGTTATTCAGCAATTAATTTGTACAGTCACAAATTAAAGTTTTAGTTAGGCTCGACCAGGGGCGGGGGGGAACGCTCCATACAGCCTGGCACTTTTTTTGTATCAGAATCATCCAACAAAAGTGACGTCACATCCGGTCAAATTGGCGCCCAGCAGGCGCCCAGCAGGCGCCCAGCAGCCTGTCTCGGCGAAGTCGAATGATGGCGTCCGGGTCAGGCCTGATTTCTTCGGATTTTTGAGCCATCAGTATCAGGAATTGTGAACTGTGGATATAAAAGATGTTGTAAAGATATTGCTTCGACTTCACGAGCAACGGTCTTCCAAAGGAGTAATTTTTTCTATTTTTTTGACGGAAAATACGAGACAGCTAAGCGTCGTGTCATGGCAAAAATTTCACACTCTCAAAACGAGTGGCGTTCAGTCTTTTGGCTCTTGTGGCTTCTGATCGTTCGAAAGCTGAAATTTTAAAACCCTATCCCGTGTGCAACATAATGGAGGAGACATCGTCAGTCATAGTTTGTAGTGTTAACATCGGTAACCTAATTATCTCTCGACGTGAAGTATTGGAAGCCTGTATCATTGAAGCTGTTCGTTGTAACGGACTCGTAATCTTCGAGGTGAGTAAATGTAGTTATCTTCATTTCCAGTTCTTTTCTGCCGACGCGAGTACCGTTACATGTGGGCCTTAGAGTAATAAGTCGGTTTTGTGCTTTGTAGTTCTTTCATAAAGACGCAAGTGAGGTTTAATAAATAAATAGTACAGTAATTGCACGGAATGCCCGCAGGGCAGGCCGTGTCTAGGTTTGGGTCGGGTATCTTCGTCGTAGCCACAAATGTGCACATTAATTTATGATTTAAAATATGTCTTCCCCTGGTTGGGATGTATTATTCTGATTGTCTTCAACAGAAGCGGCCCAATCAAAATCTATTTTTCATGCACATATCACGAGAGAGGGGACCCACTCATTCCTTCCTTTGTGACGTCAAATCATCATTTGATTTATTCATTAAACCTAGATTAAATTCTTCCCTCTCCCAGAAGGGATCTATTGTTTTGATTGTCTTGAACAAAAGCGGCCCAATCAAAATCCATTATCGGCGCATATATCACGAGGGAGGGGACCCACTCATCTCTACTTGTGTGACGTCAAAGCAGATCATCATTTGGAAAAGTTGTTTTCATTCAATGACGGCCACATGTCTGAATTAAAGACTCTGCTCTGCCGTCTTCAGAAAGAAAACAAACGTTTTTCGAGCGGTAAATCGAAATAATAACTTCTAGGTAGTACTCGAAAGTTGAAACGGTGGAAATTGGGAGAGTTCACAGCGAAGAAACTACGCTTTTACAAACAGATCAAATAATTCAAAGCGAAGTAAGCCAGACCACTTCAGCGGGGTCATGACGTTATTGCAGAGTTATTCCGAGTATGATTCCCAGTAACACATCTATAAAATATCACACAGTCTCTCTGAATAAAACCATTCAATTATTTCAGTTGTGAAGGGAGGATACAGTTGACTATAAAAATAAGCGAAAAAACTGTATCTTTAAATTTAATCTTATTAGAAGGGAGGATAGTTTTTAAATATCTGCGAAACATATCATGGGGAATAAATGGGGCTACATAAAGCATTCCGTGTAATGCTGATTAAGGGCATCTTGTTCTCTTATCTGAAATGCATTTATATCATGTTGTCCTGCAAGTGTGGGCTTGAGGAGGGGCTTGAGTAAGGAAATGTATCTGTGTGGCCTGGTTCATGTTGCTAGTGTGAGACAGTTGTTAAAGTTATTGATGTCAAACCATCTTAAACAATAAATTAAATAGCATTGCAAATGACATTTGTGAAGTATTGAAAGAAACAACCCTTTCACCCTTTACTTCATCTGCACTCTCACCACTTGCATGGTGCTCATGGGTTAGGGCTTTTTATACAATATAATTTCTGAGTAAAATAACCCTTCAACCATCAAGATCAGCTGTAACATCAAGGTTCTTTCAAAGGTATTCAGCCGTAACAGGTGTTACGGGTTACGGCTCTTAATGACAGCTCTGTATATATACATTTAATATATAATCTTCTGTCTTTTTTTGTGAGGGTGTTGGGGTGGGAGGTTTGTTGTTTTGGTGTGGTGATTGAATTTTTAAGCGTTCTTTGAATTGAACTAATATGAAATTTACAAGTAGGCCTCTCATTTGCATCCTTGACAAGCATGAAGGAGAGAAAGTTGAAAACACATCACCTATTGCTTTTCTTACATTTAAGGTCTACTGTCACTGAACTAGCATGTGTTTTTTGAACTGTTGCTATGGTTATTTGACTTGTTGATTTTCAATGAACCATAGGACTTCTAGATTTTTACAAATTTACCAATGGGCCACTAATCTGCATCATTGACAAGAAGGAAGTGGAACTATGTACAAGAAAAAGCTACATTATTGGGCAGCTGTTGCCAAATATGATTACAAAAACAAACAATGGATGAGTGAGCAATAGATTTAAATGCATGCAAGCCTGTTACCATTATTTATAATACATAGATACTTATTAGTTTCACTTGCACTTTCTGCCTACTCTAAATATGGACCATGCTCCCGTAAAACCCTCTCCCCTCCCCTCTCCTTTTATCTGCCTTATTGGAATAAAAAAAAACCTTTCACCTATAGTTATTCTTTCAATTGAGGTCTACTGTCACTGAACTGATGTGTGGTTTTTGAACTGTTGTGTAGTTATTGAACTTTTGATTTTTCAATGAATTGAACAGAACTCAATATTATTCCTTGTCAAAATGAACTTTGAATTTCACTGGTTCAAAGGAGACAATGTTATTTAGTAAATAAACCCCTTCAGGCGGCTGGTATGTCGGCTGATAATGTCTGAGGCTGAGAGATTGTCCGAAAAATGAATGTTTGGCCGAGAAGCGAAGCTTCGAGGGCAAATGTGAAATTTTGAGGACAATCTCTCAGCCAAGGACATTATCAGCCGACATACCAGCAAGCCAGAAAGGGGTTTATTTATTTTAATCCTCCCATTAATTTTTATATCGTGCGAAAACCGCTCGTAAAAAAGCCAGTGCTGATCTGATGGCAGATGCGTGTGATTGATGTAAACAATTACATTCGATTGGTTTACAGGAACTTTATTTTCCCTGTGATTGGATGAAAACTTGACAAACTGACTCAATATGAGTAGGACTAAATCTGAAAGTCTACTCGTAACTTTCTACACCCTCAAAGACGTTTACAGCATGTTTAGTTGACATTTTTGTACTTTCCGGAACAGAATTTGCGACCAGCTTTTAGCTGTAAACATGACTGGACATCTACAAAATGAGTTTGTTTTTTCTTCCTTGTAAAGTGATAAAGATGAAAAGGTGAATTTCTTGAGCTGGCTTTTTTCCGCTGGCTTTGTTTTCTTTTCAATGGAAATAATAGGAGGGCAAATATTGACGCAGGCGGGGGTTATTGCGTGATAACCGTCCTGTGAATTTGTAGCCAATAAAATCACACGAAAATTGATGGGTGGGTTATAATAGAACTTAACGTATGGGTCAATTTCTGCTGCTAGATAACCTCCAGGAATATTTTGCAATATTTTTTTTTTCTTTATGTTCTCTTCCCAACCTTGGACACAGAGAAAAAGACAATTCCCCACCCTTAAATATTTGGCACCAACTAAGTAACATAACTGAAATAACTGGTAAATAAATAATGACATAATTTGTCAGCCATAAAGAGTTTTCAAAGTCCATTTAACTTTCTATGTGTCCTTTGATAACCCAAAGAGACATCAAAACAAGGTAAGAACATCACTCATGCCACTTGTCTGTGGCTTATCGCATACTGTTTGTTCTTACTACAATTTGACGTCACGTGCATAATTATAGTACAAATGTATAATTAACAATTATTCCACAAGCGCGTGTTGGATATGAGATGATAGACAGCCAACGAGGCACATAGCGCCGAGTTGGCTATAATCATTTCATATCCAACAAGCATGAGTGGAATAATTGTTTTATATAAAAACAATCAAAAAATATTGGTAGATTTTGCTGATTTCGCTATGCAAGAACAATTAGAAGACAATTAATGGTCTCTATTCCTAGGGCATGGTATAATGGCTCATATACCATGGCAGCTATGCCAATCAAATCGTTCAAATTACATTATACCATGATCCAGTTTTTAACAAAAAGCCTTCACCCATGAGCACCATGCCAGTGGTGAGATTGCAGATAAAGTTAAGCTAGAAGGGGTTGTTGTTTATTTCAATACTTCAGAAATGCCATTCGCAATTTAATGCTATTTAATTTATTGTTTAAGATGGCTTGACATCAATAACTTTAACAACTGTCTCACACTAGCAATATGAACCAGGCCACGCAGATACATTTTCTTACTCAAGCCCCTACATGATATGAACGCATTTCAGATAAGAGAATTACTGTACTATTTATTTATCAAACCTCACTTGCGTCTTTATGAAAGAACTACAAAGCACAAAACCGACTTATTACTCTAAAGCCCACATGTAAAGGTATTCACGTCGGCAGAAAAGAACTGGAAATGAAAATAACTACATTTACTCACCTCGAAGATTACGAGTCCGTTACAACGAACAGCTTCAATGATACAGGCTTCCAACATTTCACGTCGAGAGATAATTAGGTTCCCGATGTTAACACTGCAAACTATGACTGACGATGTCTCCTCCATTATTTTTCACACGGGATAGGGTATTAAAATTTCAGCTTTCGAACGATCAGAAGCCACAAGAGCCAAAAGTCTGAACGCCACTCGCTTTGAGAGTGTGAAATTTTCGCCATGACACGACGCTTAGCTGTCTCGTATTTTCCGTCAAAACAATAGAAAAAATCACTTCCTTGGAAAACCCTTGCTCATGAAGTCGAAGCAATATCTTTACAACATCTTTCATATCCACAGTTCACAATTCCTGATACTGATGGCTCAAAAATCCGAAGAAATCATGCCTGACCCGGACGCCATCATTCGACTTCGCCGGGACAGGCTGCAGGGCGCAAATTTGACTGGATGTGACGTCAACTTTTGTTGGATGATTCAGATACGAAAATTTGACGAGTCCCTGGGCTCGACTGAACAGGTCTCAGTGAGGTATCAAAAAGTATCCTAATAGTTTTGTACATCAAGTAAAAATTTGATAAGCGTATATAAGTTTAATCACGACTATGTACAAGGAAAACTTTTACAACAAAACTTACGAAAGACAAAACCATCCACTGAAAATATAAGAAAATTTAGCCCCGTGCGTACACTCCATCCAGTAAAGACAAAAGGCCATTTCCGAGCTGCTTTGACCTCCATTTGAAAGCGTGGCTTAGTGCAAAGTTTCTATTATGAAATGAAAGTTTTCATTCATATGCAAACAAAGCTAATTTTCGTATGAATAACTTTGCACTTAGCCTCGCTTTGAAAATGAGGTTTGCAGCAACTCGGAAATGGCCAATTACCTTCGACGAGAGACCACAGTCGTTGGTAGGTACACAACTTGAACAGCTGCGATATTAATTGAAGCCTGAAAAGAAATTTGAACGGGGTATCAGCCCGCTATCCGTGCGATATTATTGGTGCAGTTCTCTCGTAGTTCAAGGAGTCGAATCTTGTAATGTTGAAACCTAATTGTGCTTTTTGCTTTTCTTATTCCTTTTTTTTGTTTTGTTTGTTTGTTTGTTTTTTTTTTGCAACTGTTCAAGTTCCCTCCCTCACTGCGATGGCCTCCCCTGTCTTTACATCTTCCAACCGCTTTTTAAATGTGTACCTCATATATCCAGCCTGAATTTTACACCATTTGGTCGACATCTTTATACAATAAGTTCTGCAAAAACAAGCACAAACTTAGTGATAAAGCTGGCTAAAATAAGGATAAGAAAAACGTAAGGGAAAAGTTCTAGGAAACTTTACCGGCTACTCTGAAAAATTTAAAACAAACCACTGTCAATTAAGGTATATTAGGAGGCCGATTACATGAGCCGGGCTTGTTCGGTTTGCCGCGATTGCATCTCTTAATTTTACGTTTGTTAATTAATCACTTTGGCTGATTATTTTTCACACACAAAAAGCTGTTCCTTCATTTGTCACATTTAAATTAACATATGTATTTTCGATGAAAAATGTCGTTGTAGTGCGAAAATTTGTGGTGAAAAAATGCTGCCCGTTAGGCGATTACATAGAAAACTCTCAACCCGATTATTTAGGGGAACGCTCAATTCTCGTATAATTTGTTGTGATTAATTATAACAGACATGCCGAGATGTCGAGCAGGCTAACCGGGCCAGCCCGGCGCATGTAACCGGCCGAAAAGTGTTCGAAAAGCTGAACCATACAGGATCTGTCACAACACCTGCGCATACAGCCGCCTCCGCCTCACAGACAACGGTTTTTAAATAAGTGTAGAAGAAAACCATAGTAGTTACTCTGCTCCAATCACTGCACAAGCAAGCAACAATAGGAACCAATCCACCGTACAGAAAAAGATGGCGGATGTACACTTTAACCAATATATCTTGCAAGCTTAGTGCAGCCAGTCAGTCCGAAGGGCGCCGGAAATTGCACGACAAAACTCTTCGTCGCGCCATTCCCGCGCCGGGAACAACATGCACATAGCAAGCCACATTTTTGGGGGACATTCCTCCTTCTACTAACTGAAATTGTGAAAACTGCGTTTGAGATTTGTAGTAGCTGTTTAAGTATCTTTTTTATTTGCGTTTTAATCGTGTTTAGACTTTTCCTTTGCTAAGAATTATGGATAAATGTACCAGTTGTCATCTTTTTCGGTATGGTGCATTCAAATCCAAAGAAAATACAAGTAAGCGGCGTTAGGCACGAGAAAACGGGTGTGAGAAACACAAAATTGACTTCCTTTTTTACATCAGAATGGCAGAAAGTTTGTAAAAAATAAACATAACATAAAGTTATATCTCTTAGTTATAGTTCACTGTTCGCGAATTTAGATCTGACAAAAGTTGTACTAACCACAGTTCCAGATAACGTTCAGCCGTCTTTGCATGATTGTCTCCAAACACTTTTTTTCTAACATCTAACGTGTGCTGGAACAACTGGAGAGCAGAGGTGTAGTCATCTAGCTGATATTGTGTGATTCCTAGTGAATAGTAACTATCAGCTGTCCTTCCGTGTTCTTCTCCAAACAGTTTTCTTCTAACATCCAACGTGGGTTGAGACGACTAGAGAGCAAAGGTGTAGTCACCAAGCTGAAATTGTGTGACTCCTAGTGAATGGTAACTATCATTTGTACCTTCCGTGTTCTTCTCCAAACAGTTTTCTTCTAACATCTAACGCGTGCTGGTCTGACAGGAGAGAAGACGTGTAGACTACTCACCAGGCTCATGCTGTGTGTTCCCGAGTGAATGGTAACTGTTAGCTGTCTTTGCATATTCTTCTTGTAATATCTAACACGTGAAGCTGTGACTGGAGAGCGAAAGTGTAGTCACCAAACCTAATTTGGCGTGATCCCGAGTGAATGATAACTATCAGCTGTCCTTGCATGTTCTTCTCCAAACAGGTTTCTTATAAAATCTAACCCGTACTGCTGTGACTGGACAGCAGAAGTGTAGTCACCAAGCTCATGTTGCGTGATCCCGAGTGAATGGTAACCATCACCTGTCCTTGCATGTTCATCTCCAAACAGATTTCTTCTAACATCTAACGCGTGCTGATTTCACTTGAGAGCAGAAGTGTAATCACTAAGCCCATGTTGCGTGATCTCGAGTGAATGGTAACTATCAGCGGTGTGTGCATGTTCTTCTCCAAACAGTTTTCTTCTAACATCTAACGCGTGCTGGTGTGACTGGAGAGCAGAGGTGTAGTCAGCAAGCTTATGTTGCGTGATCTCGAGTGAATGGTAACTATCAGCGGTGTGTGCATGTTCTTTTCCAAACAGTTTTCTTGTAATGTCTAATGCGTGCTGCTTTGACTGGAGAGCAGAAGCGTAGTCACCAAGCTCATGTTGCGTGATCCCGAGTAAATGGTAACTATCAGCTGTCTTTGCATGGTCTTCTCCAAACAGGTTTCTTCTAACATTTAACGCGTGCTGCTGTGACTTGAAAGCAGAGGTGTAGTCACCAAGCTCATGTTGCGTGATCCCGAGTGAATGGTAACTAACACCTCTCCTTGCATGTTCTTCTCCAAACAGATTTCTCCTAACATGTAACGCGTGCTGATTTCACTTGAGAGCAGAAGTGTAATCACCAAGCCCATGTTGCGTGATCTCGAGTGAGTGGTAACTGTCAGCGGTGTTTGCATGTTCTTCTCCAAACAGTTTTCTTCTAACATCTAACGCGGTCTGCTTTGACTGGAGAGCAGAAGTGTAGTCACCAAGCCCATGTTGCGTGATCCCGAGTGAATGGTAACTATCAGCGGTGTGTGCATGTTCTTCTCCAAACAATTTTCTTCTAACATCTAACGCGTGCTGGTGTGACTGGAGGGCAGAAGTGTAGTCACCAAGCTCATTTTGCGTGATCCCGAGTGAATGATAACTATCAGCGGTGTGTGCATGTTCTTCTCCAAACAGGTTTCTTCTAATATCTAACGCGTGCTGGTGTGACTGGAGGGCAGAAGTGTAGTCAGCAAGCTTATGTTGCGTGGTCCCGAGTGAATGGTAACTATCAGCGGTGTGTGCATGTTCTTCTCCAAACAGTTTTCTTCTAACATCTAACGCGTGCTGGTGTGACTGGAGGGCAGAAGTGTAGTCACCAAGCTTATGTTGCGTGATCCCGAGTGAATGGTAACTATCAGCGGTGTGTGCATGTTCCTCTCCAAACAGGTTTCTTCTAACATCTAACGCGTGCTGGTGTGACTGGAGGGCAGAAGTGTAGTCACCAAGCTTATTTTGCGTGATCCCGAGTGAATAGTAACTGTCACCAGTCTGTGCATGTTCTTCTCCAAACAGGTTTCCGTTAATATCTAACGCTTGCTGCTTTGTCTGGAGAGCAGAAGTGTAGTCAGCAAGCTTATGTTGCGTGATCCCGAGTGAAAGGTAAGTATCAGCGGTGTGTGCATGTTCTTCTCCAAACAGTTTTCTTGTAATGTCTAATGCGTGCTGCTTTGACTGGAGAGCAGAAGTGTAGTCACCAAGCTCATGTTGCGTGATCCCGAGTGAAAAGTAACTTTCAGCTGTCCATGCATGGTCTTCTCCAAACAGGTTTCTTCTGACATCTAAAGCGTGCTGCTTTGACTGGAGAGCAGAAGTGTAGTCAGCAAGCTCATGTTGCGTGATCCCGAGTGAAAGGTAACTTTCAGCTGTCCATGCATGGTCTTCTCTAAACAGGTTTCTTCTGACATCTAAAGCGTGCTTCTTTGACTGGAGAGCAGAAGTGTAGTCAGCAAGCTTATGTTGCGTGGTCCCGAGTGAAAGGTAACTATCAGCGGTGTAAGCATGTTCTTCTCCAAAGAGTTTTCTTCTAACATCTAACGCGTGCTGGTGTGACTGGAGGGCAGAGGTGTAGTTACCAAGCTCAAGTTGCGTGTTTCCGAGTGAATAGTAATTGTTTGTTGTGCTTTCGTGTTCTTTTCCAAATAGCTCTAGTGTTATGTCTAGCGAGACTAACTTTTCCTTTAGTGCCTCCAGATAGTTTTTTTTGAGGTGGTGAAACTCACCAAGATCCAAAGAAC
Source organism: Pavona decussata (assembly GCF_977016875.1). NCBI lineage: Eukaryota > Metazoa > Cnidaria > Anthozoa > Scleractinia > Agariciidae > Pavona > Pavona decussata. The sequence continues at coordinate 1,013,976 of NW_028145577.1, forward strand.
ACTTAGCGAGTGCCTCGCTATGTACTTGATAAGAATTTGCGGTGGTTTCTTTATGTTCGAACGAACATTCTTTGCTGAGATCATATTGCTTCAGTGCTGTTTGATGAAAACTGATTCTCTCCTTGTACAGTTTTTCTGGGTCTTCAATTTGGATACAATGCCCTATGAGTTCGGTAACAATGCGATGAAAATTGAACAGACCGGGAGACATTAGTTCCTGCTTTTCGACTTCGTTTAGTATTTGGAACACAGCATTATCTAAATACGTCTTCGTATCAGTATCAATAAAATTCTTTGTTGCTTCGCTGACAAGAAAGATGACTTCTAATTGAAGTGGCTGATTAAGAGGAACACTGGTGTTGCTTTGAGGGTTCGCTTCATTTTCGGTCTTTGCTTTTCCTTGTTTTTCCAGTGGGGGAATGACAAGCAGCTGTGTGTCTCCAGCCCTTCTGCATTCGTTCTGTGCCATTCTGAAAAACCTAGCTGAGTTTGACGCGTTCGTTTCAAATTTGTAGAAAGAAGCAAGGATCTGGAAAACAACAGCTCTGAGAATGATATGCTCAGGAGTTTCATTCATTAAACGAAAGGCCTCACGTAAACAGTGAATTCCATCTTTTGACTTTCCGATAACAATTTGGCAGATTCCTAAGTAGCACAAACGTTTGCCCTCTTCCGCGAAAACTGGACTGCACGAGATTTGCATGTTTTTCGCGATAGAAAGCCGCCGCATATTTCCACTAGCATTCACATTCACTACATCTACAAAGCAACTGGAAACAAGTAATTGCCTGTAGTACACACGTTCGCCAAGGTTATCTGCAGCCTTTAAAGCTTTGTTGAAAATATCATAGAAGTTATTGTGCTCAGTACTACTCCAAAATAAGGAGACTAAAAAGATCTCCGCGTGAACCAAGACTTGAAAAACACTCGAAGCTGTCTTGGGATCCAAAATACCCTCTAAAAGGCTTGTAAGAATAATATGTTTATCTTCGTAGAATGCTATAAATGCTGCCATGGAGTGACCAGTAAGAAACTTGTCGTTCAGCTTCTTGAAGAGGGAAACGTAAAACGCATTGACGCGGGATTTTGAGTTTTGAATCGTTTCTTTCATTTCTTGCTCCCCCTTGTCTCTTGCAAACGATTGAATGAGCTTGTGCATTGAGAATGCATTGAGGTTTGCACTTGAATCAAGAAGGGATTTCCTCAGGAGGCTTTGTAATATCTTTTTGGCATCGACAATTCTTGTTTCTCTTAAAACAGCTGCAGCGAGCTCGATAGTGAAATTTGAAGGAAGAGTGCATAAGGAAACTAGCGCCTCTTTTTCTTTTGTGGAGAGTCTCTGGAAAGAGGAGTCAAAAAGAAATTTCAGTCGGTGATTAGACGGGTAATCTGGGTTGTCTAACATCTCCAAGATGCTTTCTGTTGAAGCCTCCATAAAATTGTTAAGAAGCTGACTTGGTTGAGCACTTTCTCCGGAAATCAAGGAACATAACAGCCTTATGGCCAAAGGTACATGCCCACAAATTTGCGTAATTCGTCTGCAGTCGGAGGCGTTAACAGCTGGAAGCAATGCGTGAACTAGGGATTGAGAAGAAGCTTCATTCAAAGGTCGTATTCTTACCGACTCATGGCCTTGAAAATTTAAGTTCATAAATTGGAAGGACTCCCTTGTTGTTACAATGAATGTCACCTTTTCATTTCGCCGAAGAATTTCTTCCAGAAATTGAATGACGTCTTCCTTCACTTTCGGCAAGCCACTTTCTAATATGTCATCAGCGTTATCAAGAATAACTACAAAGGGATCTAAAATCTCGCCAACACGTTGGCAAAGCTCGTCATCCAGAGATAAACGCTGAGCCGATGATTGATCATTTGTGGCAAATTGCCTAACAATACTAAGAAGGTTTGATGTTATATCTTCTTTTGACTGACGTCCTCGCAATGAGAGAAAATAGACGGGCAGTCCTTGATCTTTGAGATCATGTCCCACTTTAATTGCAACCGACGTTTTTCCGAACCCAGGTGAACCCCAGACCGACACGATTCTGGTCGATTCGGAAGTAACGTGACCAACGATCTCCTGACACTCTCTTTGGCGGCCAGTGAAATTAGGAACCATTGGAGGAAGGCAAGATCTTGTTAGCGATGCTTTCGCACCTTTACAGACAAAAAAAAAAAAAACAGTTGTATGGCAGTTTTGTTTAAAACCCAGTCTCTCCCTTTCTCTTTCTCTGTGGCTTTCTTGCACCACTCTATTTACTCATTTAATGGTCCGCGATCTTTTGACTAAGTAGGGTTAATTTCTGACACTAGTCATGTAATATAAAAAACAAACCAAAGATATTTCGTTAATTCTGTTCTTAAACTGAGCAAAAACAGCATCCGCAATAGGAAAAAGATTTGAAAGTCATTCCTGTTATGTCAGGTTCAGTAAAGGGTAAAAGTTTCATGGTTCTGTCATTTGACTACAACTACAAGGAGGCATTTAGTTTTCCTTTTCCAACTTAAATCTTGGAAAATAGAATGTGGAGGATATAACACTATCTCTAATTAGAATGAAAAATTCATGAGAGATTCGATTATTGTAGTCAAACGACGTCATAATCAAAATGTCCCGTTTCAATGGTAAGAGTGGCCAGACCAGTTCCCAGGCTCTTAGGCGTATATGTTGTTCTCGTCTGTAAGAGGCAAAGAACGAGACGAAAGTTTTTTTTTTGCGTTTTAGTCACTAGGGGAAAGTGCACTGTCCATGATAAGGAGGCTTCCGTACTGTACAGGTATAAGTAACCAAGGTAACGTTTACCTGTTTCCCTGAGCCTCGTTTTTAGGATTTTTTCCCTAAAAAATTACAAGGTTGGGAACGAGCTTAGACTTAGTGTTAAGTTTTCCATCAAAATATTCCTTGAAGGTTTTTATTACCTCTGACGCCTATATTATGAGACTGGAAGGTCCTTACCTGAAGTCTTTAACTGAGCAACGCGTTCACCTTGCGCCAATCTTAGCTCGTCAATCTTTTGTTTCAATATTGCTGTGTCGCCTTCCTGATTCAGCTTAATGTCAGCTGCTAATGCTTTCAAATCGTCGATGTCAGTGGTTATACCCTCGAGAAACATGTTGTACTTTCGAAAGTCTTCTCTGATACCTTGTTCCAATTTATGGACTTCATTTGTTGGAAAGTCGGACTCGGTCAAACTTCCAATGGCATCAATCACAGCCGTCGTAACTCCAAGAGATTTGAACGCATCTTTAGCACGTTGCACACATTGATCAAATGTTATTTTGTTCATCTCTGAGCTTGGCAAATGGCAAAGTGCATTTCTTAGCAATCGAAGTTGATCAACCGCAAGTGCAAAGGTTTCAGCATTGTTTCCAACGGGACTCACCACGGATACATGAAAACTTCCATGAAGTACACCACGAGGCTTTACGTACAAATCATTGAGTGTTCTGCGGCGACCTGAGCTATCTGGTAAGGCGAAGGACTGAGCAAACATGGTGGCCTGAAATAAGGCGGTGCAATCCCATTCATTGTACGACTGGTGTGTAGGAACTTTGGTTGTACCACCCTCTGTGGACACAAACAGATTTCTCACCGCAATGGAGTCATCCCAGAGCTGGAATCCAGGGCGATGTCCAAAGGTGTTGTCCCACATGGTTTTGAAAGTATGACGTAACGCTTTGGGGAATTCATTTAAAACGAGGGATGAAAACTTGAAGTAATTTAATTGTTCGTCTCGATAAGGCCGCAACGCCATCTCGTATCAAATGATACTCAGGAATCCAACTGGACTTGAATTAACTGAAACCAATGGTACCAGAGAATAAATTGTGACAAATACCCACTTTTTTGGCATTTTGAATTATTCATTCAAACCGACGCACAAGTCTCGATTCAGACCTTTAAATCACTGGTCAAGCGCACCGTAGATTGTTTGAAAGCATGCATTTCTATATATTACTTTGACCTTGCAAAAAAGTTTGGCCTTTCTGCCCTTCTCGTAAGTCGCTAACACATGTTGCATATCTGTTGCCAAGTTAATTAAAAATTCATCTAGTTGAGGTATGAATTCCAAGATCTTTTCGACTGATATTAATTGTTGTTACATTAAGGTCTCTCACAGCAGTTTCCAGCAATTATAGCGGAGCTCCGTGGGCCGGAGGCGCGCGCGCAGAGCCCCATTGATAAGAAATTTGGGTAAACCCATGTATGCGAAAAATTTTGGTTATGACGTCACTGTCCGTCCGGCGTACTTACGTACGTCTGCCCCTCTATGTAAGCCATTATTAAATGTCACTCTAAAAAATGCGGCAACCCGCGTTTCTTCGGCGGGAAGTGGGATGACTTATTTCCTTTAGAAAACAAAAGAGAATTTTGAAGAACAATGATTTCTTGAATTCGTTGAATATGTTGTCAAACTACATATGTCGAGAAAGCAGGCGACTGATAAGCAAATTTGAACCCCGAGAGCGACGAACAAACAGGCGAAATGTCAGTTGAAAACAAACATGTGGTGAGCTGAGTGAGTGAGCAACTCGCAAGTCGCATCGAAATTAAATGCATTTTTGCAGGCAACTGTCGGTAATTTTCCATATTTAACATACTTCAAATTATACACAAATACTTAAATCGTTGCCATACGACAAATATTCGTGGATAAATTAATTTTGAACATTCACAGAGCTATTCACAGAGTTATGTTTTGTGTTGGACTTGTGTAATTCATTCGCAGGGCGCATTTGTAAACATGCAGTAAACGTTGAAATATTATCGGACCACAACCAAACATTATTTTTCCTGTATTCTCCTTTTGTTAACGTTTACTTATAGACTTAAATTATTTCTTTAGGAGAAATATTCACAGAGTTATGTGTTGTTTTGAACATTTTGTGTTGGACTTCTCTAATCATTCGCCATTCGCAGCGCATGCATACGTTTTGTAAACACGCTCTAATTTTAAGCGCTCATTGAAATATTTCGGACCACAACCAAACAAACGTTTACTAAGAGACTAAAATTATTTCTGTAAGAGAAATATTCACAGAGTTATGAATTGTTTTAAACATTTTGTCCTGGACTTCTCTAATTCATTCGCCTTTTGCAGCGCATAAGTTTTGTAAACACGCTTTAATTTTAAATTAAAGCGCTCGCTGAAATATTTCGGGCCACAACCAAACATTATTTTTCCTCTATTCTCCTTTTGTTAACGTTTACTTAGAAACTAGAATTATTTCTGTAAGAGAAATATTCACAGAGTTATGAATTGTTTTGAACATTTTGTGTTGGGCTTCTCTATTTATTCATTCGCCATTCGCAGCGCGTAAGTTTTGTAAACACGCTCCAATTTTAAATTAAAGCGCTCTCTGGAATACTTCAGGCCACAACCAAACATTATTTTTTCCTGTATTCTCCTTTTTGTTAACGTTTACTTAGAGACTAGATTTTTTTCTGTAAGAGAAATATTCACAGAGTTATGAATTGTTTTGAACATTTTGTGCTGGACTTGTGTAATCACAGGTCACCAAAGCGTATGTGACGCAAGTTACCAAGCACGTACAGAACTGCACTTAGCCGGGAAGGAGTGTGTGTCGTTTGATGGGTGCCAAAGGCTTCCCGTGGATTTCCCCAGTTGGGCACATTTTAGTACTCGTGCCTAGGTTTGACCAGTGAGTTTGTACCAACATTCCAGGGGACACGGCTCGGTCGGCGGCAAAAATGGCACCCAATTTGAAATGAACTTTGTTTTCAACGAAAGCCTTTGTCTCAATAAATAAACTTCGCCGAAAATTATCTACCCAGGAAGGACCGCACATCATCCTTCTTGCCATATGGAGAGACAATTAAGCGAGTGCTTAAGTTTCAAGCAAATTTTAGCGAGGTTTTCGAAGTGCTCTCCTCAAATGACGGGCCAAATTTTATTCAACTTCGACTTGTAGTTTCCTACCTTGCCATTAACATAATACAGTGATGCACGTGGACCAGCTGCTGAGAGTTAAACCACTTAAAACAGCGTTTGGAAGCACTGAGAAGCATTGAAAACACAGCAAAACATACTGGGTAAGCTTTTTCAGACTTTATTATATCTTTTGTGGGCTTTGTGGGAATATTGTTGTCTAAATTTCGATTTAATTTGAAAGTCATAATAACTCTTAAATCACGCTTGCATGGTAACCTGTGACACACGCTTTGGTTACCTGTGGCCAAATATATATATTATTTTAAGAGATGAACACTACCACTTTTAATCAGTTGATACAACAATAATGGTATCAAACGAACACCTGATCATTGGCAAAACAACTCCTGTTATTTTCTGGACTTAAGAGCCTACCATGAAAAGCATAACCCGATTAAGAAAAATATCTTTTTTAGATTTAAGTGGTTACAATTTAAAAACAAGTTAGGTGACCCTCATTTATTTCTGGCACCGTGATCAGCTGCAAGTTTTGCAAAGTTTAAAAAAATTATATGGAGGGGTTCTTAGCCACCTATTTTTAACAGGTTATACTGTTGCTATGGTTCATCTACTGTCCTATTGCCGAGACGTGTTTGCGCCGTTACGAAGGTGGCGTTTGAAACCATGAAAAGGTCCACTGCGTATTGTAACAAATCGGGTGCCTTTTTACAAATTTCAACCAAATTTTAGTGAAAGCAATTTGAATAACAAAATGAAGACTAAGATCTTTCTGCGAATTCAAGACTAACGTGATTAATACAAAACCAATCAGCATTTTCTCACAGCATGTCGGCTCTGTGAGGCACGCATAGCTAGCGTAAAACAAAGAGAGGTCTAAGTGAAAAGGCAACCGATTTGAAAAAAATCCATAAAGCTGTCAAATGTCTGAGAGATAATAACTCTTTAAGTGGAAGTGATGCATAATCATCGGGAACTGTGCTTAAGACTCGAAGTATAGATTGAAAAAAAACTATAATCTTTTGATTGTCTTCATTTGCTGACTTAATTATTGTCCCACTATTTTAAAAAAACACGAAATTTCTCCAAATTCCCTCTGCTTGCTAAAAAAAAAAACAGTCTCGGCTGTTTTGTTCTGCGTCAGAGCAGATAAACAGTCACAACCCAAAGCCCCGAAACAATTCAGAATACAACGCAGTCATTAAGTAAATACAAATAGCGGAAAGCCATGCCAGTCAGCTAAAATTAGCTCTGTGGCCCTTGTTTAGTGCCATCGATGCAGAGTATCGGACGTGGAAAAATGTTCTACAAGAGCACTTTTTCATCTTATTTTGGTCTCTAATGATAAAAGTAACGTTAAGAGTGATCAAGATGGTCTTAGTTAAGAGGCTCTTGCCCATAACTCAACACAAAGTCATACACATTTAAATTATTCATAGTCCTAGGTGTAGCCAATATCAAACCAACAAACATGAGTCAAAGTTCCCTTTGTATTTCAGATCAACACCAGACAGTCTTCTCCTTTATCAAAAAATTAGTAAAAAGTCCATCACCATGTCAGGTAAGTAAGTGCTGAGATACCCTGCTGCGATCTTTAAGTGATTTCAGACAAGAGAAACCACTTAAACGGTACCCGAACGTCCGATGGGAGTGTACTTGCTTATACATGTTGTACAAAGGGGAAAGGGGGGGGGGGGGGTTGGGGAGGGGGTAGATCTTACCATTCGGGAAGGCCATATAATGAAACAACAGACACCGAGAGCCTAGTAAAATAAGCCGGATTATTCAAATCAAATTTGTCCGTGCCATTTAAAGTGTGCTGCAAACAATCCAAGTCATCGTTCGATTACACGGGGCAATCTAAAACTAACTCAGTAATCTTGAAAAACAACTTTCCAGTTAAACTTGTCTTTCAGTCCCTTGCATTAGTCTCAATCATAACGTACCGTTGTTAAACAGTTTCAAAACTTGTTGTAATAACAAAGCTCCCAACGGAGGAGCAATTCTCAGTCTAAGTTTGCAATATAAAGACGAAATTATGTACGCATGTAAGCACTTATTTACAAGAACCTCCGTTTTATTTGAGCAACAGAATAATTACATAAAAAGAAACACCTACTCTTTCAGGATTGGTACAACTGGGCGCTTAGGATTGCAAAATATTTGCCGGGGAATCATGCGCAAAGCTCAAAAGCCTTCCTCTCCTTGAAACTTCGCTTCGACAGCATTTTAATTCCTCGAAGGTCGGGCGACGTTCGAAGACGACAGGGCGGAAGCTGCAAGTTTTGTCTTGGAGCCATGAAGCCCCACTTTTCCTCATTAAAGGATACAAAACTCCAATTAAACCTTTTGTGACAGCCCTGGGAACCTTCTTTATGCCGCAAAAATACTGAGTAAGATTCCATTTCAAACATTCGAGTATCTAGCGGCATGGATCAAAGATAAATTTAGCGGCTTCGTAAAGGACTTCGCCAGGGTGTTTTCTAAATAATTCTGTACTAAAACTGGCAAGTTGTACCGTCATAAACCTTTAAGTTATGCATAAAACATACAATAGCTGAATTACCTGAATGAACGGCTTCAGTCTTGAGAAAGTTGTTGGGGGACACCATAAACGGCGGTTTATTACTCCACCTCAAAGCAAATGACTTGCACAGAAAATACCGACAGATAATTCAGCGAAATGCAGCGTGACTCCTTCAGGACATGTTAGGCAATTTGCGTAATAATTAGACCCTTCACAGTAGTGGGGTTTCCTGGCGTATCGAAACTGAAAATTCCAAACTATTTACGTCAGCGGACAATTTATAAGTGTCGTTTGTGATGTACGCGACGATGTGTAAAAACAAAATAATAATGAACGCAAATCTTCGCGAAACGCCGGCGCGGAAGAAACCTCCAATACACGGGCTACGTGGGTTCAAAGTACGTGTGATCAATCCAATATGGTTTACAATCTTCACACTAATTTTAGCAGCCTTAAGGCTGGTTTACACGTGCGATAAGCATAAGCACGAGGTGACATACGCAGGCGCAGTGAATTAAACTTTTGGCGCCAAAATGTTAAATCCAAGATGGCGGACGCCGAGGAAGTATTCAGTGACAAGGAGATGTTGTTGCTTGTTCTTCTCTTGTGCTCAAGCTTGCGTTATCCCGATTAACACAGGCGACGTGACGACGCAAACACAAGCGAAAGATTTCCTTTTCTCGTGCTTGCGTTTATACTTGCGCTTATGCTTGCGTCGTGCCCGGTTACACGTTGGTTTCTTGTGCTTATGCTTGCGTCGTACGTGGAAACCAGCCTTTACGGCCGGTTATATTTATAGATCTCGTTGTAAGACTGAATCGAGCTTTAAGCGAGGACTCCAGAAATCATGGCTACGGAGCTTAGCTAAGCTTGGTCTTAACGGAATTATTAGAACATGGGGTAGCCGCAGCTCATGAAGTCCACAACTAACCGTGGATTAGCAAGTCGGTGTCCGGTTATTGTTTTGAATTCAGATTGGTTACCATGATTGCATGTTTATGCTGTGCATACGTTATCGCGCATTTCGTGATTAAACATGTTTGAAGTAAAGTACGGTCAACAAATTTTAGATAAAGGAAGAAAAATGTCTCATCGCGGTATTCAGCTCACGGTTTTCGGACACTGAAAATAAGGGCTACGATAGCACCAGAAAGAACAAAAATGATTAGAGAGTAATTTTAGAGCGCTTCGACGCGACGGATCCAAGTAAAATTGATTTGAAGGCACTGTCAGGATGCTAAGAATAATAAAAATCCCAACAGAGAAAGAGTTTGACGAGCACTGGAGACAATGAGCACTTGGCTGCATTAATACCACAGTGCGGGTACTCTCCACTGGCAAGGGAGTTGTAGACCACAAAACAGTCGTATTTTTCTTTTATTAATTTTTTTCTCGTTAATCGATCGCAAGCCGCTAAGCGTCTCTCTCCAGTCCCACTCTCTGTTTAAACACTCGCTCCAGACCTTTCGTGTGAAGACCGCACGGATACAAATGACAGACCAATGAAAAATATACGACAGTTTTGCAGTCCACTGGAACTGAAGGTTACCTTTTTTAAAGGCAATCAAACAGACTTGCCACTAATTGCTTCCCGAAGGTAAACCGGCTCCGAAAATCTGCCTCGTCTGCTTTTAGTTTAACCCTTCCCTGCCTGTCTGTTTATTTTAAATTTTTCTAATGTACTGGGTACACAGTAATTGTCTTGCGCTGTTGCGGGTTCCCTGCCATATTGTGTTCTTATTGTATTCTGTAAGTTGTTGATCATTATTGTAACCTATTATCTGTTGGCAGAGCTAATAAATAAAAATAAATAAATAAAAGAAATTGATTGACTGTATTGACTGAAAGCATGCTCACCTAAATATTACTTTGACCTTGCAAAAAAGTTTGGCCTTTCTACCCTTCTCGTCAGTCGCTAAGAAATGTTTAATATCTGAAGCCAAGTTTATTAAAAATTCGTCTAGTTTAGGTTTGAATTCCGATATCTTTTCGAATGATTTTAATTATTGTTACCTTAAGGACCCTTACAGCAGTTTCCAACATTTATATTTTGAGAGATGAACACTGCCACATTTTATAAGTTGATACACCTATAATGGTATTAAACCCGTATCTAATCATTGGGAAACAAGTCATGGTCATTTCGTGGACTTAATAGCTCGCCATGAAGAGCATAACCTGACTAAAAATACAAAACCTTTTAAATACAAGCTAGGTGACCACCATTTATTTATGGCACCGTCAGGTCAGCTGCAAGTTTTTCAAAGTTTAAAAAAAGTAAAAGGAGGGGTTCTTAGCCACCTGTTTTTAACAGGTTATACTGTTGCTATGGCAATCTATCAAGTTACCATAATCCCGTTCATCTACTGTTCTGTTGCCGAGACGTGTTTGCGCCCTTAGGAAGGTGCCGTTGAAAACCATGACAAGGTCCACTGCGTATTTTGACAAATCACAACTTTCCTCGCTTTTAGTCCACGTTTCATATTTCAAGCAAATGTTAGTGAAAGCAATTAACACAACAAAGTGAAGACTAAGATCATTTTGCAAATTCAAGATTAACGTGACCAATACAAAACCAATCAGCAATTTCTCACAGCATGTCGGCTCTGTGTGGCACCCATGGCGAGCGTAAAACAAAGAAAGGATCTAAGTGAAAAGGCACCCGATTTAAAAAAAAATCCATAAAGCTATCAAATGTCTGAGAGATAATAACTCTTTAAGTGGAAGTGATGCATAACCGCCCGAATTTGTGCTTGACACTCGAAGTATAGATTAAAATTAAACTGTAAAATTTTGATTGTCTTTATTTGCTGACTAAATCATTGTCCCACTATTTTAAAATACACTAAATTTCTCCAAATTCCCTCTGCAGTCTCGACTGTTTTGTTTTGCGACAGATTAAGTCACCATCCAAAGCCCAGAAACAATTCAGAATACAACACAGTCATTAAGTAAATCGAAATAGCGGAAAGTCGGTCAGCTAAAATTAGCTCTGTGGCTCTTGTTGAGCGCCATGAATTTCATGCAGATTATCGGACGTGCAAATACGTCCTATCAAGAGCTTTTTCTCATCTTATTTTGGTCTCTAGTGATATTATTTATCGTTAGGAGTGGTCAGGACGGTTTTAGTTAAGAGATTCTTGCCCATATCTCAATACATATACATTTCAATTATTATTCATAGTTCCGAATGTAGCCAATATCAAACTAACAGTGAGTGAAAGTTCCCTTTGTTTCTCAGATCAACACCAGACAATGTATTTTTTTTTCCAAAAAACTAGTGAAAAGTGCATCACAATGTCAGATGAGTAGGTACTGAGATTCCCTGCTTCAATCTTTATGTTATTTCAGACTAGTGAAACCACTTAAACGGTACCCAGATGTCCGATGGGAGTGCACATGCTTATACGCGTTGTACAAGGGAGGGGTGGGTAGATCTTACCTTTCGGTAATGTCGTTTAATGAAACAACACACACCGAGCGCCTAGTAAAATAAGCCGGATTATTTAAATCGAATTTGTCCATGTCATTCACAGTTTACTGCAAACAATCAAGTCATCGCTCGATTACACGGGGCCATCTTAAAGTAACTCAGTAATCTTGAAAAACAACTTTCCAGTTGAACTTGTGTTTTAGTTCTTTGCATTAATTTCAATCGTAACATACCGTGGTTAAACAGTTTCAAAACTTGTCGTAATAACACAGCTCCCGACGGATGGGCAATTCTCAGTCTAAGTTTGCAAGATAAAGACGAAATTATGTGCTTGTGTAAGCACTTACTTACAAGAGCTTCCGTTTCATTTTGTGCAACAGAATAATTATGTAAAGAGAAACACCTACTCTTTTAGGATTCATACAATTGGGTGCTTAGGACTGTAAAATATTTGCCGGCGAATTTGTGCGCGAACCTGAAAGGCCTTCGTTCGAAGACGACAGGGCGGAAGCTGCACTGAGTTCTGTCTTGGAGCAATGAAGCCCCACTTTTCCTCATTAGAGGATGCAAAACTCCAATTAAACCTTTCGTGACAGCCCTGGGAACCCTTTTTATGTCGCAAAAATACTGAGTAAGATTCAACTTCAAACATTCGAGGATCTAGCGGCACTGACCAAAGATCAGTTTAGCCTTCGTCAAGGACTACGCCAAGGAGTGTTTCTAAATAATTCTATACTAAAACTGGCAAATTGTAACGTCATAAGCCTATAAGCTATAGATACAACATACAATACCTGAATGAAAGGCTTCAGTCTTGAGAAAAATGTTGGGGGACACTACGAACGCCGATTTATCACTCCACCTCAAAGCAAATGGCTTGCAAACTCTTATGAGCAGTACATTCCGAAATTACCGACAAATAATGCAGCGAATTGAAATGCAACGTGACTCCTTCAGGCAATTTGCGTAATAGTCATAATTAGATCCTTGACAATAGTGCGGTTTCCTGGCGTATCGAAACTGAAAATGCCAAACTATTTATGTCATCGGAAAATTTATAAGTGTCATTTGCGATGGACGCGAGGGTGTGTATAAACAAAATAATAATGAAAACAAATTTTCGCGATACGCCGACGTCGCTGGAAAAACCCCTTATACGCGGGCTACGTGGCTTCAAAGTACATGTGTTCAATCCAATATGGTTTATAATCTTCACTGATTTTAGCAGCCCTAAGGTTGCTTTACACGTGCAATTAGCAAAAGCACGAGGTGACCTACGCACTGAGGCGCAGTGAATTAAAATTATGCGCCAAAATTGTAAATCAAAGATGGCGGACGCCGAGGAAGTGTGTCTTGTGCTTAAGCTTGCGTTATCCCGGTTTACACGGGAGACGCAACGACGCAAACATAAGCGAAGCTACAAGAAAAAGGAACGATTTCCTTTTCTTGTGTTTGCGTTGCTCTCGGTTTACACGTTGGTTTTTTGTGCTTATGCTTGCTTCGTACGTGTAAACAAGCCTCTAGGGCCGATTATTTATATAGATCTGGTTGTAGACTAAATCGAGCTTTAAACGAGAACTCCAGAAATCATGCCTACTGTGTTTAGCTAAGCTTGGTCTTAATTAACGGCATCATTAGAACATGGTGTAGCCGCAGCTCATGACTACAACTAACCATGGCTTAGCGAGTACGGTTATTGTTTTGACTTCACCTTGGTTACCAAGATTGTATGTTTATGCACTGCATACATTATCGCACATTTCGTGATTAAATATGTTTGAAATAAAGTAAGGTCAACAAGTTTTAGATGAAGGAAGAAAAATTTTTAATTTTATAATTTTTAGTATATTCAGCTCACGGTTTTTGGACACTGAAAATAAGGGCTACGATAGCACTAGCAAGAACAGGAGTGTAATTTTAGAGCCCTTCGACGTGACTGATCTAAGTAAAAGTAGTTTGAAGGCTCTGCAAGGATGCAAATAATAATAAAAGTCCTAACAGAGAAAGTTTTTGACGGGCAAGGGAGACAATGAGCACTTGGCTGCAAATACGACAATGTGGGTATTCTTTACTGGCAACTGGAATTGTAGACCACAAAACAGTCGTATTTTTCTTTTATTAATTTTTTCTCGTTAATCGATCGCAGGCCGCTAAGCGTCTCTCTCCAGTCCCACTCTCTGTTTGAACGCTCGCTCCAGACCTTTCGCGTGAAGACCGCTCGGATACGAATGACAGACCAATGCAAAATATACGACAGTTTTGCAGTCCACTGGAACTGAAGGTTACCATTTTTAAAGGCAATCAAACAGACTTGCCACTAATTGCTTCCCAAACGTAAACCGGCTCCGAAAATCTGCGTGGTATGCTTCTAGTTTAACTCTTCCCTTCCTGTCTGTTTATCTTAAATTTTTCTAATGTACTGGGTCCGCAGTAATGGCTTGCGCTGTTGCGGGTTCCCTGCCATATTGTGTTCTTATTGTATTCTGTAAGTTGTTGATCATTATTGTAACCTATTATCCGTTGGCGAGATAATAAAATAAAATCAAATAAATTGATTGACTGTATTGACTGAAAGCACTCCGTAAAAACTAAAATCTTAAACTAAGATTTTCCCTTACTTTTTCCGTCTCATGCAACACCATCACCACCTTAAATTGAGACGGAAATTATCTTATATTAACACAGGAGATCTTAAATGAAGACTGATAGAGTCTAAGTTATATATAAGACAAAAAGTCATCTTAAACATTGTCTTTAAATCGTCCTCACTTGAGAGGCGCTTATCTTAATCCAGGCGTAGTCAATCGATAAACCGATAATCGATAACAATCAATAGCAATCGATGTCAATCTTCGATTGATATCGATTTCCGATACCACTCGATAGGAATCGATAAAGAAAAATAGTTGTGAGTTCGATTGATATCGGAAATCGATAAGGATTGGATTGGTTTATCGATTGTTATTGATTATCATCGATTGGTATCGGAAACTATTTTTGTCAATTTCTACAAGTTAAAGATTGACACGATGTATTTTCTATGGTTTTATTGAGTCATTCAATCGTGGATATGCAGTGCAAAAATCAACAAGCGGATACTAAAAGAACAAGAGCAATAACAGAATTTATCAATGTTAAGCTTCAGCGCGGTTCAAAGAAGAAGAGGAAGTTGCGACCAAAGTAGCGGTGTGCAACCCTCTTGTCTCGTTATAGCAACGCCAGAAATATGAAGCAAAATAAACAAGTACGGCACCTTATGCCAAAAGATGGAAGCGTTCGGGAGGGCTACAATGTCCGTGCATCATGATAGGCGGATCGAGTTGGACTTTCATCTACGCGAGAACCCCATAAAGGAGATGCAAGATACAATCGACAGCGCTGGGATGAATGGCTAAGTTAAAATATTTTAAAACCTTAAACCAAGAAAAACTTGCTGAAATAATAAAATGTTTTACCATTTGAACGCGGGTCTCGTATTGTTTACTAAATAGTAACGCCATCTTTGAAGCGAATACCCCTCCAGGGACTCCTTGGGATTAGTGATTGTTATCGATTACTGTCGATTGCTATCGATTATTATCCATTATCTCAATCGATAACAATCGATAATAAATTTTTTCTGTGAGTTCGATTGTTATCGATTACCGATATCAATCGATATCAATCGGTGATTGTTATCGATTGATATCGGTGGTATCGATTGATTTCCGATATCGATTTCTATCGATTGACTACGCCTGGCATCTTTCTTTAAGAAAGAGCAATTTTAATTACATTAATCTGAGTCGATGGGGTCCTTATTTTAAGACGTTTTTGGGTCTTGTGCAAATTTTAAGACGCCTATGCAGGCTATAACATACTGTCATCCTACGTAAGATGTAACACGCCTTAAGCTTGAATTAGGTATGCTTAACAATTTTGCTTAACAATTGTGGTTCACAACAAATGCCATTACAACAATGTTGTATAGAGAAAATCACTGGCTCAATGCATTCCTTTGGAAAAACCAAATGATCCTAAATCGAAAACTGAGTTCCCTCAAAAATTCTCTACTCTCACTAGCCCGGGATCCAATTGAATCGGTGTGTCGAATAAGGCCCTAAGTGACTTTTGATGTAAGGTCAAATTCTCCTTTTATTTCACAAGCGAAAACAAGAAAATTTGAAAGAAGATTCTAGCAGTTTATCAGAAGTCACTTTGGGCTTTTTTCCAGGCACCCCTTCAATTCTTGACAATTCTGTAAAACCATTCTAGTTCTCGGTAAAAAAAGCTAATTTTCTAGATGAATTGCTTTGGAAGAAATCGAAAATTCAAGCACCAAAGGGATCCAAATTTATCTCAGGAGTCTTTCCTGATCTTTCCTGATTGGTTCGTTTAAAAAAATGCAGACCTCATAGGAAACTGTCTATTGCGGGAGGTCTTTCCTGATTGGTCGATTTCGATCCAAACTCTGCAGACACGGCAGCTGACACGGGAGTCTGGAGCTTTGATCCATCGCAAACTCTCACCTTGTTCAGACTTAAAACAAGCCGTTTATATTCTTCAAGCAACGGAGAGTGGAGAATTTACAAGAATTTCGAGACAACAACTTCAATATTCAAATGAGAAGACATCTGGACATCAAATACGGTCTAAAGCATCGGCTAAACGTTGCAACTATACACGAACTTAACAGCATGCACTGCACACTCAGCGGAATGAAAATGCATGGAATGAAGAAATTACCGTCGCTTTCTAAACCGCCTGTTTTTTTAATACCAAGATGAGTCCTGCAATTCTGCTGCGTCACCGATCAA
Organism: Pavona decussata; assembly: GCF_977016875.1. Taxonomy (NCBI): domain Eukaryota; kingdom Metazoa; phylum Cnidaria; class Anthozoa; order Scleractinia; family Agariciidae; genus Pavona; species Pavona decussata. The sequence continues at coordinate 1,030,644 of NW_028145577.1, forward strand.
AGAAATGAGTGTAGTGACAATTCAGACAATCTGCAATGCAAAGTTTATAATTTACGGGACTTTCAAGACCAACAAAACAGTATTTAAAATACCGCAGCCCGACCATCTGTTTTCCTGTGAATTTACGGTAAGCTGATTTGTATAAGTTGTGTCATTTCAGATTTGGTGTAATAAAATACTATGGATTGAAATTTGTTTTGTTTAGTCTCATTACTCCATATATCATGTTCAAGCTTAACAGTATTAAACGCTCCCTGTTTTCGAATGTAGGCTAGTGACCGTTGCAGTTAGATTGAAGATTTATTCCTTGCTTTGAAACTTAAATTGAGATTATAAAACATCGACAATAAGATTGCTCAAATCTTGAGTTAAGATGAAAATATAACTTACCACAGCACTTTGGATCTAAGAAAAAAATTACCTTAATCTAAGACGACATCGTCATATAAATAAGACGGAAAGTTATCTTATCATAAGATGAATCGTCTTCAAATGAGTTTTACGCCCTGCCTTACCACAGCACCAGAATTAAGTTCAAAAAACGACTTAAAATAAGATTTTAGTTTTTACGGCGCATGCATACCTAAATATTACTTTGACCTTGCAAAAAAGTTTGGCCTTTCTACCCTTCTCGTCAGTCGCTAACAAATGTTCAATATCTGAAGCCAAGTTTATTAAAAATTCGTCTAGTTTAAGTTTGAATTCCAATATCTTTTCGAATGATTTTAATTATTGTTACCTTAAGGTCTCTCACAGCAGTTTCCAGCATTCATATTTTGAGAGATGAACACTGCCACATTTTATCAGTTGATACACCTATAATGGTATTAAACCCGTATCTAATCATTGGGAAACAAGTCATGGTCATTTTGTGGACTTAATAGCTCACCAGGAAAAGCATAACCTGATTAAAAAAACAAAATCTTTTAAATACAAGCTGCAATAGGTGACAACCATTTATTTATGGCACCGTCAGGTCAGCTGCAAGTTTTTCAAAGTTTAAAAAAGGTAAAAGGAGGGGTTCTTAGCCACCTGTTTTTAACAGGTTATACTGTTCCTATGGCAATCTATCAAGTTACCATAATCCCGTTCATCTATTGTCCTGTTGCCGAGACGTGTTTGCGCCCTTACGAAGGTGCCGTTGAAAACCATGACAAGGTCCACTGCGTATTTTGACAAATCATAACTTTCCTCGCTTTTAGTCCACGTTTCATATTTCAAGCAAATGTTAGTGAAAGCAATTAACACAACAAAGTGAAGACTAAGATCATTTTGCAAATTTAAGATTAACGTGACCAATACAAAACCAATCAGCTCTGTGTGGCACCCATGGCGAGCGTAAAGTGAAAAGGCACCCGATTTGAAAAAAATCCATAAAGCTATCAAATGTTTGAGAGATAATAACTTTTTACGTGGAAGTGATGCAAAACCACCCGAAATTGTGCTTGAGACTCGAAGTATAGATTGAAATTAAACTATAATATTTTGATTGTCTATTTGCTGACTAAATCATTGTCCCACTATTCTAAAATATACTAAATTTCACCAAATTCCCTCTGCTTGCTAAAAAAAAACAGTCTCGACTGTTTTGTTCCGCGACAGATGAACAGTCACCATCCAAAGCCCCGAAACAATTCAGAATACAACACAGTGGTTAAAAAAATCGAAAAAGCGGAAAGTCGGTCAGCTAAAACTAGCTCTGTGGCTCTTGTTTAGCGCCATGAATTTTATGCAGATTATCGGACGTGCAAATACGTCCTAACAAGAGCTTTTTCTCATCTTATTTTGGTCTCTAGTGATACGATTAATCGTTAAGAGTGGTCAGGACGGTTTTAGTTAAGAGATTCTTGCCCACAACTCAATACATATACATTTTAATTATTATTGATAGTTCCTAATGTAGCCAATATCAAACTAACAGTGAGTGAAAGTTCCCTTTGTTTCTCAGATCAACAGCAGACAATGTATTGTTTTTTTTTTTTCCAAAAACTAGTGAAAAGTGCATCACTATGTCAGATAAGTGGGTACTGAGATTCCCTACTTCAATTTTTAAGTTATTTCAGACTAGTGAAACCTCTTAAACGGTACCCAGATGTCCGATGGGAGTGCACATGCTTATACACGATGTACAAGGGAGGGGTGGGTAGATCTTACCTTTTGGTAATGTCGTTTAATGAAACAACACACACCGAGAGCTTAGAAAAATAAGCCGGATTATTTAAATCGAATTTGTCCGTATCATTCACAGTTAACTGCAAACAATCAAGTCATCGTTCGATTACACGGGGCCATCTTAAAGTAACTCAGTAATCTTGAAAAACAACTATCCGGCCAGTTGAACTTGTCTTTCAGTTCTTTGCATTAATTTCAATCGTAACATACCGTTGTTAAACAGTTTCAAAACTTGTCGTTATAACACAGCTCCCGACGGATGAGCAATTCTCGGTCTAAGTTTGCAAGATAAAGACGAAATTATGTGCTCGTGTAAGCACTTATAATTTACAAGAGCTTCCGTTTCATTTTGTGCAACAGAAAAATTGCGTAAAGAGAAACACCTACTCTTTTAGGATTCATACAATTGGGTGCTTAGGACTGTAAAATATTTGCCTTCGAATCATGCGCGAACCTCAAAGGCCTTCGTTCGAAGACGTGACAGGGCGGAAGCTGCACTGAGTTCTGTCTTGGAGCAATGAAGCCCCACTTTTCCTCATTAGAGGATGCAAAACTCCAATTAAACCTTTTGTGACAACCCTGGGAACCTTCTTTATGTCGCAAAAATACTGAGTAAGATTCAACTTCAAACATTCGAGGATCTAGCAGCACGGACCAAAGATCAGTTTAGCCTTCGTCAAGGACTACGCCAAGGAGTGTTTCTAAATAGACTAAATAATTCTATACTAAAACTGGCAAATTGTAACGTCATAAGCCTATAAGCTATAGATACAACATGCAATACCTGAATGAAAGGCTTCAGTCTTGAGAAAAATGTTGGGGGACACTACAAACGCCGATTTATTACTCCACCGCAAAGCAAATGGCTTGCAAACTCTTATGAGCAGTACATTCCGAAATTACCGACCAATAATGCAGCGAATTGAAATGCAGCGTGACTCCTTCAGGCAATTTGCGTAATAGTTATAATTAGACCCTTGGAAATAGTGCGGTTTCCTGGCGTATCGAAACTGAAAATTCCAAACTATTTATGTCATCGGAAAATTTATAAGTGTCATTTGCGATGGACGCGAGGGTGTGTAAAAACAAAATAATAATGAAAACAAATTTTCGCAATACGCCGACGTCGCTGGAAAAACCCCTTATACGCGGGCTACGTGGCTTCAAAGTACATGTGTTCAATCCAATATGGTTTATAATCTTCACTGATTTTAGCAGCCCTAAGGTTGCTTTACACGTGCGATAAGGAAAAGCACGAGGTGACTTACGCACTGAGGCGCAGTGAATTAAAATTATGGCGCCAAAATTGTAAATCAAAGATGATGGACGCCGAGGAAGTGTGTCTTGTGCTTAAGCTTGCGTTATCCCGGTTTACACGGGAGACGCAACGACGCAAACATAAGCGCAGCTACAGGAAAAAGGAACGATTTCCCTTTCTTGTGTTTGCGTTGCCCTCGGTTTACACGTCGGTTTTTTGTGCTTATGCTTGCTTCGTACGTGTAAACAAGCCTCTAGGGCCGATTATTTATATAGATCTGGTTGTAGACTAAATCGAGCTTTAAACGAGAACTCCAGAAATCATGCCTACTGTGTTTAGCTAAGCTTGGTCTTAATTAACGGCATCATTAGAACATGGTGTAGCCGCAGCTCATGAAGTCTACAACTAACCATGGCTTAGCAAGTACGGTTATTGTTTTGACTTAACCTTGGTTACCAAGATTGTATGTTCATGCCAGGGGGGACTGGCAGCTAAATTTGATCTTGCCGCTTTTCCGAAATAGATGATCGCCCCAGTAAAGAAATCTGTCAATCATTCGCAAACTGTAACGAGCATGCGCGAAATGCAAAAGATTCATGCGAATTTGTCCGTAGCGACTCGACGGTGGAAAACGCGGTCGTATTTAGTTATTGTTTATTTACTGTTAGCATGTTTTTTTGCGGTAGTACGAAGTTGAACACTACGATTAATCAAGACTTCTGGAATGAGATGCCAGTTTATACTTTGTTTTAGGTTAGTAGAGCCGTCAACATTGAAATTGCGAGCGACATGTTCTCAGCTGAGCTGAGATTTACCAGCGAGTGTATGTGGTGAAGAATATGATTTGTAATGTAGCAAACGATTATGGTTTTCGTCGTCCCAGGAAGCTATTGTACGTCGACAAAATAGTAGATTTCAATTTCGATTCTTGTTCAGTTCTGAAGAAACTAGAAACCACACAGTGTTTCACGACTGGCATCGCGAAAGCCCAGAATGTAAGCTTGTTTCTCAAGATCGGCTTGGAACTTTAGTGTAAGCTTATTAAAAGTATTTGTCCCACATTTTATGCGTATTAACTGTTGAAAGCGTAATTACGAATGAAACAGCATGTTTATTTTATGGAATTCTCCCTCTGTTTAAATGTCGCGTGACGACAGTTATTCCTGTAAGGTTAATTTTAATGCACAAATGGTTTAAATGCATACACAAGAAAAACGGCTTTAGTCCTTAAGAAATTTTTAGATAAGAAAACGTTGCAACTGGAAAGGATAGCTTAAAAAGATCTCAGAAGTAGATTGCTTAACATTATTGTGAACAGAGCTACCAGGTTTATATGAGTGGTTGCAAGGGTGTTTGTCACTTGCGTGAAAAGACATTCAAGTCCTCATTCTCTTGTGCAAAAAATTGGGAAGTCGAGTTCAGTAGCACAGGGTGAGCAATGTACTGATACACTGAGATCCTGCAGAAACCACATGCATGTGCAAAAAACCTTGGAAGGTACATGTAAATATTATTGTCTCACCTGTCACCCTTACAGATGTCCATGACCACCTCTATGGGTATGGTGGTTTTCCCCCATTGGTGGATGTCAAAATGGGGCGCGCTACTGGGAATGCACCCAAAACCCAACTGCAAGGGAGATACAGTACTAAATAGATCCTGGGATGGCAAACTCAGTCAACCATGGTTTCTCTATGTATGCAACAGCCATTTCGAAGAAGACAATCTAAATTATCGCCCCTTGATTACTGAAGTGTTTCTAAACACTCGAGGATTATCCCAGCTGACCACATTACTTTGCAGTATAATAATGTCATCAGTATATGACAATATACATCAGAACTGCAACATATTGCAATATTGTTTAATATTTATTGGTACATATTTTGTAACATAGTCAAGTGTAATTAGCATATTGTAAATTATGCATTTACTGCACATTTTCACACACTTAACTGGCTGAAGTATTGCTGTTTAGCACCCTGCCTCTTTTATGTTTCAGTTCTCACCCCAGAGGTATGATAGACAAAATCTAAAATAATTAAAGGTTACTTCACCTCTTCCTTTTAAATAATGAGATTTATTACCAAGCATACATACTGAATTCAAAAGTCAATATTAATTTTGTGGCTCACTTGGCAAAGTTGAAGAGCAAAGTGCTGCTTTCATCACCTCTCAACTTTTCACCGTTTAGAAGAGATTGGAAAAGAAAAATCTGTTGTTGAGGTATGATAGTAACATTTTAACTAATTAAAGCAAAACAAAAAATTAGATCACCAGAACCTCCACAGTTTGTTGACTCTCAGTGGGCAGTTGCTGTAAAAGGAGGAAATTCTACACTGTACAAAAGTGTAGATAAAGGAAAAAATAGGGAAGATAACGATAAAGTGGAATGGAGGAAGGCTTACTACCTCTCGTGAGAGTCAATTTCTACAGGAGCAGGTCTAGCCCTGTGAACTGTGTCAGATCTAGAAACAGCCAACTCTCTCATAAGCGACAAGCCTTGGTGCACGACAAATAAAAAAAGTGGTCGCTTACGGGAAGGATCAACAAAATAAGCCTAATGCTGGACTGATAAATTAATTACCAAAAAATATTACCCTAGCAGCTAAAATTAGGCAATTAAAAACTAATTTATTTGATTTTTTCACATCTATTCATTCTTCAGACGAAATTTTGTGTAACATTTTGGAACAGATCACTGAAACAATTCCCATTTACCTACAGATCTAATTATAGTAATCTTCTCTGTCTGTAAACTGTCAGTCTGAGAAATTATTTACTCAGATCATACGCGAATATGTTGGGTGGTCGCTTACCGGAAACAGAAAACAATAGAATAATAATATGTCAAATTTCTGGCCTAAAAAGTGGTCTCGGTCCCTTAGAAATTTGAGTGGTGGTCGCTTACGAGAGAGCTCTTGAAACAGTATTTAACCGAGCAACAAAACGGCTGTTTACGAAGTGGTCGCTTTGAGAGAGTTGACTGTACTGATCCTCTCCGGGGTCAGCTAGTCGTCGGTTGCAGTATTTTCGTTTTTCGCTACAGAATTTGCATCCGTGATCCCTCTTGATGACCAAACTTCAGGTAAAAGAGCGACCGAAACCTTCCTGTTTTGTTTGGACGTCGAATAGCCAAATTGTTTGCGAATCCGCACAGACGCGCTTTCACATAAAATCGCCGCCATGTTTGTTTATCAAAAAATCAGTACTTAGTCTCGCTCGGCCAAATTTCTTAACTGGGGCGATCATACAAACTCGGATCCAGGCCTCGCTGCTGCCCCCCCCCCCCCCCCCCCTGGTTCATGCACTGCATACATTATCGCACATTTCGTGATTAAATATGTTTGAAATAAAGTACGGTCAACAAGTTTTAGATGAAGGAAGAACAATTTTTAATTTCTCATCGCAGTATTCAGCTCACGGTTTTCGGACACTGAAAATAAGGGCTACGATAGCACTAGCAAGAACAGGAGAGTAATTTTAGAGCCCTTCGACGCGACTGATCAAAGTAAAAGTAGTTTGAAGGCACTGCAAGGATGCAAATAATAATAAAAGTCCCAACAGAGAAAGTGTTTGACGGGCAAGGGAGACAATGAGCACTTGGCTACAAAAACGACAGTGTGGGTTCTCTTCACTGGCAACTGGAATTGTAGACAACAAAACAGTCGTATTTTTCTTTTATTAATTTTTTTTGTTAGTCGATTGCAAGCCGTTACGCGTCTCTCTCCAGTCCCACTCTCTGTTTAAACACCCGCTCCAGACCTTTCGTGTGAAGACTGCACGGATACGAATGACAGACCAGTGCAAAATATACGACAGTTTTGGAGTCCAGTGGAACTGAAGGTTAACTTTTTTTAAAGGCAATTAACCACATTTGCCACTGATTGCTCGGGGTCTGCTTCTAGTTTGAACGTTTTCCTCCCTGTCTGTTTATTTCAAATTTTTCTAATGTACTGGGTCCGCAGTAATTGGCTTGCGCTGTTGCGGGTTCCCTGCCATATTGTGTTCTTATTGTATTCTGTAAGTTGTTGATCATTATTGTAACCTATTATCTGTTGGCGAAGCAAATTAAATTAACTTAAATGAAATGAAATGAAATGAAATCAAAGTAAATAATTACACCCATTTTGAAGTCACTGGTGATCCTTGCAATCTGATTGGCTCTCAACAGTGCGACCTATTCCCAATTTCACCATTTGTTGCTCTAAATCGCATCCTTTCTTTAGCCCATCAAAATGGAAATGAAGTAACAAAAAAGAATATTAATATTGACAATGTTACTCTGTGATTTTAAACAGGTGTAATAAAGTGGTAATTCAACTTTTTGTCGTGCAATTTTGGTCTGAAATCATACTTGTGACTTCAAATCAAACTCGCGCTGCGCGCTCGTTTCGATTTTGAAATCACGCGTATGGTTTTAAACCAAAATGTACTCCACTCAGTTCAATTACCATTATAAATAAATGTTGTTTAAATAAGCAGTGGCATCTCGGAAAAACCCCTAGGCGTAGGTCTCAACAATGATTTCTTTAATCTCGGTTTGAAACAATCGTTACTTATGGACAACAGAATAATTACGTAAAGAGAAACACCTACTCTTTTAGGATTCATACAATTGGGTGCTTAGGACTGTAAAATATTTTCCGGCAAATTGTGCGCGAACCTCAAAGGCCTTCGTTAATTCGAAGACGTGACAGGGCGGAAGCTGCACTGAGTTCTGTCTTGGAGCAATGAAGCCCCACTCTTCCTCATTAGAGGATGCAAAACTCCAATTAAACCTTTGGTGACAGCCCTGGGAACCTTCTTTATGTCGCAAAAATAATGAGTAAGATTTAACTTCAAACATTCGAGGATCTAGCAGCACGGACCAAAGATCAGTTTAGCCTTCGTGCAATTTTGGTCTGAAATCGTACTTGTGTCTTCAAATCAAACTCGTTTCGATTTTGAAATCACGCGTATGGTTTCAAACAAAAATATACTCCACTCAGTTCAATTACCATTATAAATAAATGTTGTTTAAATAAGCAGTGGCATCTCGGGAAAACCCCTAGGCGTAGGTCTCAACAATGATTTCTTTAATCTCGGTTTTAAACAATCGTTACTTATGGACATCTAGTGGAAAAAGCAAACTAGGCCTACCCTTTGGCAATGTTAGTAATGGCCTGTTATGTTACTTTTACGTGCAGGAATTTTAATCTTCTGGGAAATGCTCATATTTGATACGCATTCAAGTTGGCCGGCTTGAATGTTTGGTACTTGACTGTTGCTTTGGGGGCGCATAAATGAAAGAAAAGGGGAAAATTATGAGGATGAGTTGACACAATTGTCGTATGAAGGGGTCCCACTTCTCTGCGATCAGAGGAGAGGGAAGGAAAATCACAGGTTGATCGCGAAGCCGCCTCTGCTCTTTTCTTTGTTAAAGCTGAGGTCGTTGTGTTTAATTACCATTCAACTCCAAAAGTGAAACCTCCGTCTCATGGTTTCATGTATCTACAAGGCAGAGCTTTTTTAAACGTATGTACACTAAAAGGCAGTGAGACCGGTATGTACAGAAAACCAACAACTTTCTTACTAATCTTAAAGGAAACCTCCACTGATGAAATAAGTCCACGTTAAATTGCTGAAACTACAATCTTAATTTACATTTTGTTGGAAAAAATGGAAATAATATTTCTGTGTTGGACACAACAGGATTTGATTATCGCTCATTTTCGCTTTTAAATTTCCTGCGCGCCGCCAAGTTGGATTTCATGACGTAATACGGTTGTTCAGTCGTTTCACACAAATGCACTTCTGCTCACTGACAATAGCGTCCGCCGTATGACGGTACGAACTCTAAAATGGCGGCGCGCGGGAAATTTAAAAGCGAAAATAGACGATAATCGTATCTAATTTTTTGCACACTTGAATGTTATTTCTACTTTTCAAACTAAACTTTAGAACTTAGACGTTACCAACAATGTAACAACATAGTTTGTTGTAAGAATGGAGGTTCCCTGTATTTACATCTTATCATGGACTGGCCCCCAGCTAGGAATAGCAACACTCAGCCTTTGTGGCAGGCGCCAGGAAGTTGGAGGAAACACGAAAATCGGGCTTCGCACACGAAACGAGGGGAGCGTGCTCCCATCACCTCACGCGTGTGACTGATTCCCTTCTATCCACCCCCTACCACCCACACTACGCGAAACTAGGCGGCCATGTAGTCGCGTATTACTCAGTGGAAGAAAATAACAGGTATGATATTCAAATTAAGGCGAAGTAAAATTGAGGAATGGTTAAAATAAAAAATAATTACAGTAGATTAAAAAACAATAAACAAATAGGGCTCACCAGTTTGCTCCCGGACGGCAGTTTTCAGTCCTTAATCCCTGGGGAGTTTTATTTTATGCTACTAGTTCATATTAATTAGTAATTAATTTGTATTCTTTACATAAGGTCTTATCTTTACTTGAACTGGGGCTGATAAGGGGGAGGGGGCGGGGGGGAGGGAAAGGGTATGGAGGAGGGCGTGACACGGTTTTGAAGCACGATCAAAGTCGGACCCATTTGACAAAATACGACAGGTTCCGATGAGGAACCGCCCTTCATTTCCCTCAAAGAGTGCAAAGACTCCAAGCTAAATGTGACAGCCATCTGATGAACGCCATTTGAAAACCTGAGCTTTCAATTGAACATCTTTAATTCCAGGTGAGTGTTCACAACAGGAATTTTAGTAGATAAATCAACATTAATTGCAGCCATTTGAAAAGTAGTTATGTTCTAAACCTTGTGAATGAATACATCTATCATTTAAAACATAATATCACATTTCTTTCACAAGCCATTTCAATGTTTTAAATCATGAAGCATGACCTGTGATGTCCGTCTGACCGTAACCGTGCTCGGCTGCTCGCTCCTGGAACCAAACAGATTTTCAGTAATAAGGATCTTCAGGATACTGCCTGCTCACGAACAAAGAAAATATAAGCCTCTTTACAAAACGCACTGAAGTGTTTACATATTAGACTGCGTCACCCTTCTAGAACTGGAAGGAGTAGAAATTTTTTGCCTTTAAGGACGAGCTATGTATTGGCTCGGCTGTAAGGAATTAGTCTTCTTGGGTCATAAATGATGGATCAGAGAATTGACCCTGCAGTTTCTGAAAGTGCTGAGTGAACCTATGAATTTTCCTCTGAGCGTTAGCCCTAGTAAGGAAATGGGCGATGGCACGGGGCAAAAACGTGGGGCACCCGCCCTCCACGTAAACAGAGCCATACTGTGCATTTTGGTTCACATTTCAGCACATGTGCATGAATCTAAGTGCTTTTTTCTCTTTCTTATCAACTTTATGGCCTTAAAAATCCCACTCACATGTACTTCAGTAATCACATTCTATAATTAGTCCAAGCAAAATGACTGATGACCGAAATTCACAGAAAGTGCTAGTGGATTGTACTCATATTGTCGATATTGAATTTAGCGTTGACCTGTAGGATTTATGCCACGGTTGATGTGTCTACAGTTATTTGCATGCAAAATGACACAATCATGTATTAAATAAATTACCACCCGAGTTACCTATACTATTTCCCTTCCCAATGGTTCATAAACAACGAAAAAAATTAAACAGGCTTGGGTCATAGCGAGCAAAGGCAAAAAAGTATATTGATCCATGGACATGCGCAGAACCGTGAGCCCCTCCCTTTGACAGATGAATGTACAAATTCTTTAAGTGCATTCTGAATTAATGATGTGCCTCATTTTGAAGACGAACATAGGATGACCAGCTTGAGGTCCGAACAATGGAAAGCATCCAGGAATCACTGCATCGGCAGTTTCACCTCAGTTTTAGTCTACCACTTTAACAGCATATGATCATACAAAAATCTTATCCGGCATTGTTTTAATTTAAAAATGGTGAAGACATTCTTGGAGTTAAAACCCCAAAGTAGACAAAATTTACTTTGCGAGCTTCTTTTGATCATTTTGATTTCTTCACGGCCCCTATTTTTCTATTTTTTTTTTTTACTCAGCGGGAGACTATTGCTAGTTCCATAATTAGCACTCTCCTTCCAACAATGGGAGCTGTGTTCGATTCCAGTACACAACACCATTTTTATGTGTGTTGAGTTTGTTGCAAGTTTTCCTCCGTGCTCTGAGTACTCCAGCATTTCCCAAACAGAGTCAAATTTTAAATGATTCAATCTGGAGTCCAAGGGCCGCAGGTTTGTAATTCATTAGGTCTTTTAATTGCCACCCTCGTTAAACAAAGTTGATCAGTTGGGCAAGATGGTGTACAGGACTTTTATATTTGGGTTTCAGTTTTCCTTTTTTTTTAAGTTAAGTGACTGTAATTTCATTTCCTGGTATAAATTAAAAATTTTTCTGATAGTTCTCTCTGAAGTCACCCACAAACTGACCTTTTGCTAGTGGGTAAAAGTATGGTAAGTAGCCTACAATACAATACAATACAATACAATACAATACAATACAATACAATACAATATTTATTTTGCCATATACAACAATTACAGATGGAAAAAAAATGATGAAAATTGACGAAAGAAAATAAATGGCGAGAAAACCTGAAAGAAACCACGAGGCTTATAAAGTCAGGCTTCCTGACTTTTAAAAAATAGCTATCTTATATTAGAATTACAATATGGACTTATGATAATTAACTTTGACCGGGCACACGTACCCACACACACGCACACACATATTAAGTAAGTTAGTTAAGAAATACAGCCTTACAGAAGTTAATACCTAGGGAGAAGAAAATCTTTAAGCTTTCTTTTAAAAGAAGCGGAGGAGGGAGAACTAGTTATGTCAGAATTTAGCGAATTATGAAAGTTTGGACCTTGAAAGTAAATTGAAAACTTCCTGGTGTTCGTTCTGCACAGTGGGAAGCGGAAGGACTGAGCATTCCTAGTATTATAATTATGGATTTGACTATTCAGTAAAAAAAGTTATTGAATATGGAAGGGAGTGTAGAGTTCTTGAATGAAAAGATAAAAGTACCTAATTGAAACGAATGGATATCATGAAATTTTAAGAGTTTAAGTTCCTTAAAAATAGGGCCAGTATGGGCAATGTATGTAGAATTGCTTACTATTCTTAACGCACGTTTCTGTAAGGTTACAATTCTTTGAAGGTTTGACTTATAGGTACCAGCCCAAGCTAAATTGCAATAATATAAATATGGAAGGATCATAGAATTGTATAAAGTACGAAGGGAGTGAGTAGAGAGAAAGAATCTAGATTTATGAATAAAACCTATAGATTTGGATAATATATTTGCTGTTAAGGATATATGCGATTTCCAGGTCAAATTGTCATCTAATAAAACACCCAAAAACATGGTCTCAGAAACACGAATGATAGGCTGCTCATTTATGAAAACTTGAAATTCAAAGGATTGCTTCTTTTGCCAAGGCTTGAATACCATAAAATTAGTCTTGGCCAAATTCAAGGAGAGCCAGTTTGCTGCAAACCAGGTTGACAATTTGTTTAATTCTCTATTTAATGTGTTAATTAGGCAAACAGGATCATTATGGGAGATAAATAGTTTTGTATCATCAGCAAACAAGATTGCATCAAGCAGGGAAGCATTGTTCAGATCATTAACATACAGGATAAAAAATAAGGGACCAAGAATAGAACCTTGAGGCACCCCACAGGAAATCCCCTGTGGGGCAGATTGAACGTTATTAAATTCGACAAATTGTGTCCTCCCAGAAAAATAACTTTTGACCCATTCTAGTGCCAGACCACGGATGCCATAATGGTTGAGTTTGTCAAAAAGAATGTCGTGATTTACCGTATCGAACGCTTTCGAAAGATCTAGGAATACTCCAATGGCATGTTCTTTTCTATAAAATGCAGAAGAAATTTTGTCACACAAATCGATAAGCGCAAGGCTAGGAGAGCGATTTTTTCTAAAGCCATATTGATTATCACATAAGACATCGGAGTCATTGATGAAAACCCTGATAGCTGTTAAGATTACTGAGAAATTACCCAGGCTTCATCATCACAAAGATTTCAAGTCCTTAGTACAGACACCCCAGTTCAGGCCCAGAAAGGCCTTCAATATGACCGTAACTAACACGCATAGACTTGAACAAAATGTGTCCAAGAAAGGAAATAAAATATTGCCTGGATTGTTATGATGCAAGCATTATGTAACATGATGCACATTATGCCCACAAGTGATCACATCTGCAATTTTTTGATACATAATTCATCTATTAAGCAAAAGTATTGATCGGTAATAAATATGTAAAGAGTACCAAAAATCACTCAAATATATCAATCACAATGATATATTTAATACACATTAAGCTTACTTAGTGAGCTTATATGATTATCAAATAATTTGATCAACTACAGCATTTTGTTACATTCACTATCAATATAACACTTATGTCAATAGCTGAATTCCTCCATGCCAAATTCCACTAGTGGAGGGGGACAGGGGGGTCAGAACCTCCCGCCTCCCGCCCTTTTTCGCATTTCTCCCGTCCCCGAGTAAATTAGAAGGCTTCACTGAAACCCGTATTAGTCATAAAGCTGTACCAGGACGTACCATTCGTAGGCCTTTCATTATTCTTTTTTTACTATATATATTTTGATTAACGTTAACATTATTGATAGGTTTTGTACTCTGAGTTAATGAAGTTTTGACTAACATAAAGACTTTTGCTCTTGAGCCATTGTAGCTTGATCAGAAATAAAATACAAACAGCGGTGATAAACATAATAAACTTGCGCATTTTATGTAACTTGACGTTTCATATGCTATGTCAAGTTAAAATCCGCAAGTTTATTATGTTTATAACCGCTGTTTGTATTAATTTTTGACTAACATGTTCGTCTTGTTCAACGGTTTAACCATTCTGTCAGTGTCAACAGTCTTAGTCCATCGTGCACTGTAATAGTTGTTGCATTTTTTAATTATTCATTTGTTGGGATCATGTAATTCAAATAGGGAAGTAGGACATGTCGAGCTGGCAGCCAAACGCCCCAGTTAGAGTTCAGTACGTCTGCCTAATTCTTGGTGCCTTATTGAGGATCCATGGATCGCATTTACTTGACACACTAATTATAATCTTGATATCTTTCTCGATATCCTTACTCCCTAAAACTGCTTGAAAAAATTGCTTTTAGTTCGGGAAAAGGTAAAATGAAACTTTAGGACCTACTTTCAATCCAAGGTTTAAATCTCTGGGTTATTGGTGGTGAATTCTAAGCTCATTGGTACTGCTCTGAGGAAAGAATTACTGCATTAAATGCAAAAAAGCGTCTGAAATTAGGCCGCACAAACTGTTCGTCAAAGAGAAGTCTTCATCAATGTGTTGAGGAGGCTGCACTGATCTCCTCCTATTCCTAATCCTACTCCTCTTTTCTATGAAGTCGTTCCTGATTGCTTCCCATGCTGTTTGGCTGCCTATCGTTAATAGGAATCGATTTTGCCTTGTCCAAAACGAAAAACGGGGTCATGAAACGAACCACTCCGCACTCCTCGTGCTCATTGAAACAGCATTCCGTTTGCAGATTCCCATACACCATGCAGGAAAATCTTTAGTACGGTCCGATTGACGGTCATTGGGAGCTAACTCCCAAGAAGGTTGTCCATGCCCCAGATTTCTCACTACCGTACTGAAAAATACTAAGAACTACTAAAATGATCTTTGACGACAATGAATTTTTTTTATATCTCTGATACTAAATTTACAAGACGCGTACTTGCTCGCCTTGCTTCTAAAAACTTGCACGGCACTCACACATGAGTTCACATGCCACGCTTGACATTTCATGAGCTATGACGTAACACCATGAAAGGGTTTACAATTTCACCCGAAGTAAATAGTCTCCTTCGCAGCCGCTCGGGCCGGAGTCACGGAACGCTCCGTTGCGTGACTACCCTGTTTATCACCTGAGCGCGAATTTTTGTGTGCCCTCGGATATAAAATATTGTAAAAAGCCTCGGAGGATGCCAAATGGAAAACAAATAACATTGTAAAACATTGTTGGGTTCTCTTTTTGATAGTGTTCTAACGATAAGTAAAGAAATTCACCGTTTTGTATTGGTCTCCCGCTTCCCGTACTCTTAGAACTCCCACCTTCCGCCCTTTACTCTCCCGTCTCCCGTACCCCTCCCGCCCCCTATTCTCCCGGGCTCCCGCCCCCCTATCCCCCCCCACCCACTTATGTTGCTTGATGGCCGTCGTTGCCAAATTCATACCAATACCAGAAATCCAGCTATAAAAATGTTGATACGCCTCCTTCTGTAGCGTTTACCTGTTTAAAAGAAAATATATACCGTTCAACTGATGACAATATAACAGAACAAGAATACGCATAACAAATTCACAAAAATGTACACAAACCTTGAAAGCATGCATTGGTGCCGCCATTTTGAAGACGATCGTCCCAGCATGCATTTCTTCATCTCTATTTGTTCCCAGTGCCCACACTTCTTTTAAACGCATGCAAGTTGTGAATTTCCAACCTCATTTCCAGGGCCTCTCCTCTTCACCTCCCACGGAGCGGGTTGAGAAAAGATAACATCGGCCTAAGGGAGGTCGGGTTTTTCTTCGGAGCAGCCCCGATTATACCGGAAATTCTCTCTCCTCCACAGAGGCTCCATCAGTGGAGAAACGTAGAAAAAAGGAGGGGAAAGGAAGGAAAACGGGGGAAATAAAAAATCGGGGGCGCGCGGGGGGCGATGGGAAGGGGGAAAAAGCGGGAGCCTCTGTTCCCGCCTTTTTCTCTCCCTTCCCAGCGTCCCCCGCGCGCTTTAATATTTCTCTCCTCCAGGCTCTACTCGTTTAATTTCCCTCTCAACAGGCTTTCTAAGCTACGTTTCTCCACTGATGGAGCCTCTGTGGAGGAGAGAGCCGGAAATTGACCTGCATTCACTCTCTTTTAGTAGTAATGGCGGACGACGTCGGTAAAATAAAGACTTCGAACGTTTTTTAGGATTGGTTATGGTAGAATACAGAGTTCTTTCTACTTTCGTTTCTCGGCGTCTGAACACTGATCTCGAGAATTTTACGCTCGATTTGTGGAAGAAACGTGGAACCATGAAAACAGTCAAGATTTGCTCAGGTAACATCGACCTACGGGAGGTTAACATCGACCTAAAGGAGGTTAACATCGGCCTACGGGAGGTTAACATCGACCTAAGGGAGGTACGTTTTATAGCACCACGTTTGTATCGTATATATTATACTGGCACAATCGTACACATGGAAAGCTTATTTGCAAGCATTAAAACTTACAATCTTGCAGGGGCTTTTCTAATCGTTGACCTGAGTGTCATTTCATTTATTACCAACTCATAACATCCACCTTCAGGAGGTAAACATCTACCTAAGGGAGGTTATAATTTTTATAGCGCCATGCAAGTGGGTATTAAATAAGGAACGATTGACTTGAAAAAAGCTTACGAATCTTAAGGGGCTTTTGCATTTCGTGTACACGCCGTTTTAGAATAAATTTATTTATAAAGAATTATTATTATTATTATTATTATTATTATTATTATTATTATTATTATTATTATTTGAAAAGCCTTTTAATCTCACTAGAATGAGATTAATGAGAGTTTTCTCATTTTTTTATTTACACTCATAACATGGAATATTTAACAATTATTCCACGAGCTCGTGTCGGATATGAGATGATAGATAGCCAACGAGGCGCGTAGCGCTGAGTTGGCTATAATCATCTCATATCCAACAAGCGTGAGTGGAATAATTGTTTTATTAAAAAAAATCGCAAAATATTGCTAGATTTTGCAGATTCCACTTTGCAAGTAACAATTAGAGGACAATTTAATGGTCTCTTTTTCTCGGGCATGGTATAATGGCTCATATACCATGGCCGCTAAGCCAATCAAATCGCTCTAATTGCATTATACAATGATCCAGTTTTTAATAAAATATATTATTATCAATATTTTTTTTTGGCAACACACTGACCTACGCTGGGCCATTTATATTCATCTAATGAAACACTTTCACAGCCATAAAGATTTGCTGTGAGAGGTGTTATGGGTTAAAATAGAAAAATTGCAGGTGCATTAAAATAGCATAATAGCTGTTATGATGATTAAAGGCAATTGTTTTCTTGTTGTTGTTGTTGTTGTCATTTTTTCTTGGTTGACCCCATCAACCTCTAATTTCCACATTAAATTTTGCTAGAAGTGACTGTTTATGACTGTTGAAATGATAGATCATTTTTAAAAATATAACCCTTAATATGTCAGAATTTATTTCAATTTAATTTGTGATCACTTGCAAGAGTATGGTGGCCGATGTTTGCCATTAATATTTTTCGTTGTTTAGTCAAGATTTTGCACAAAATATTTGATATAAATCAAAATTAAATCAATAAAAAATCAAATTGACTAATCAAAGTTAAGTCAAAATTAAATTAGTAGAATAAAGAAATGCAACAAAAACCGATTTGTAAAGCGAAACAACTTTAATAACAAAGTGTAAACAAAATAGAAAGTTGATTGATGTTGAAAATAATTGTCTGAGGCAAATGAAAATAAAAACTCTCTTCTGTTTCAAAACGAAAGCGAAATGCAACACATGTGTCAAATAATTTTTAAAACAAAAACAAAACAAAAAGTAAAACGCAAAACAAAAGCAAAACAAAAAGTAAAACGCAAGTCAATTTAATCTCTCCATGGCCTATCGTTGCCATAGCCCACAAGGCTTTGCGATGGTATAAAGAGGTGAGAGACTGGGAAATAGTCTAAGGATGGAACAAAATGGCTTCCAATGTTCGAAATCCTGCCTGGCGATCAGACATAAAACTAAGAGAAGATATGGAGAAATGTGTCAGTCAAGGTTTGCGGCGAGATGAAATCTTAGACTTTCTCATACGAGACTTTCCACAGTATGCGTGGAGTTTTCGTACTCTCGATAGAAGACTGAGAGAGTTTGACATATACTTCTCTGACACAAGAATTTCAGTTGATGAAGTAAAGGGAGCGGTAAAAAATGAACTTGACGGTCCTGGATGTCTTCTTGGGTATAGAGCAATGCAAAATAAGTTAAGGCAAGAGTACAGCCTCAACGTACCAAGAGATTTAGTGCACGATGTTATGTTTGACCTTGACCCTGATGGGCTGGAAGCAAGATGCCCCGCTAAGAGGAATAAGAAAGTTAAGGGACAGTTTACGACAAAAGGAGTGAATTGGGTCCATTCCATGGATGGTCACGATAAATTAATGGGATATCAAAACAGGACATCCCCACTTGCAGTTTATGGCAGCATTGATACTGCAAGCCGGAAATTGCTATGGTTAAAGGTATGGGTGAGCAACTCTGATCCAAAGCTTATAGGTCGATGGTACCTGGAGTACCTTTAAGTCTTATGTGTCCAGGAAATTGCCGTCAATCATAAGAGTCGACAGGGGTAGTGAAACTGGCATTATGGCTACCATGCAGGCATTTCTAAGACAAAACCATGGCGACATCGAACCAACAGATACGGTTGTGTATGGACCATCAACAGCAAATCAGGTAACTAATATAACAAATTATTGGTTTTAGAAGTGTACTATTGTAGGATTTCAGTGATGCAGATTGAGTTGTTCGCATTTTGTAAGTAAAGTTGAAACTCCACCTTACAAGCAGCCCTTTATTACGATTAAATGTTTGGTTGTGTTAATGGGGTCCTTAGTTTTGTACTTACCAAGGTCATGTTTGACAAGGTCATGTTTGACAACTTGACATTTTTTTGCTGCACCTCCATAACTTTCCATGTACAAGGCAAGCACAGGTGTACAGCACATTGTGCCCAGTGACTTAACCCATTACTCTGGAGGTGGCATTTTTTCCGAAAATTTCTCAATGAGGAAATTGAACTGTGTACTAATCTGGTCTCTTGATAGTCTTGTGACTCAGGAAGAAAGCAGTCAATCATATCCACCCAAACTTTGAAAGAGTGGAAGGATCTGCTCCCGGCCCTCCCTTGATTTTTTGAGATGGAAGCAATTTTTTTTCTTTGTGAAGTCTCATTTCCCAGTCCATTGAAAAATAAGGATTCAAGGGTATTGGGGCACTATCTGACAAGACCACTGCCAGATCTGGCCTCTTTGGCTAAACACACCACAGTATATATCAAGAAGTGGAGTAATTAAAGGATATAATTATTATGCCAGTGCCATTTACCAGTCTCATGCTTATTGCAGTGTCTCTGATCAATTGACAGATTGAGCGTTGGTGGAGGGAGTTACATCAGAGATTAGAAAGATATTTTAAAGTGCAGCTCTGTATGCTGAAAGACCAAGGCCTATATGACCCAGACAATGAAACCCATAGGTAATCGTCTAATTTGTTGAAGTCTCTACTACTACTTCAATACAAAATTACAATTTAACATGGTTTCATAACGTGTTTTATTTATCATAGCAACCTTTACAGCTTTACTTTCTTTTTTTTTCTCTTACCTTTTTTCTTTACTTTTCAATAGGATGCTGTTGGCTTTCATTTTAATTCCTGTTGTACAAAAACAGCTAGACTCATTTCGTGAAACCATCTGGAACAGTCACAGAATCAGAAGACAGAAAAATACTTCTCTTCCTGATGGTGTGCCAGATCACATTTATAACTTTCCACAAGAATATGGGTTGGAAGAGTGCGGTGAGGGATCCTAATAAGTTCATTTCAATCAGCTAATAAATTGATGCTCAACAGACATTTTAGTTTCGGGCATGCGCATAGGTGGCCTTTAATGTTGACCAGGAGGGCCACTGAGTTTTTACCTGAATTCTTAGTTCACTAAGGTTAATCGGTTTTCACGGTTTGTACGGCAGTTAAGTTGACTTTTATGAAGGCCCATCGGTGAAACTGGAATTGCCAGTTTGTCTCACGGTGCCTCGTGTCGAAATAAACGTTGAAATTTACAGCTGGTTTCCATTCGCATCTACACATGCAAAAATTCAAGAAACTGAGTCGTTAGCAAGCCCAAACACAATAATGATAATAATAATAATAATAATAAATAATAAAAACTTTCTTTATTATAATATTCCAAGCAAAATTGATATTTACAAGTTAAAAGTAGAAAAAAAGAGCTATTAAAACCTATTTACAATTCAATATTTAAAATTCATTTCGATTAAAAAAAAAAAAAAAAAAAAAAAATAATAATAATAATAATAATAATACTAATAATAATACTAATAATAATACTAATAATAATACTAATAATAATAATAATAATAATAATAATAATAATAATAATAATAATAATAATAATAATAATAATAATAATAATAATAATAATAATAATAATAATAATTGTAAATGGATGTCAGCTGACATGTTCTCTTTCAGGATGGCCCGTGACAGAGGACCAGCTAAAGGAAGTTTCTTTACACTCAGGGGTACTAGAAACTCCATCAGATTTTCTTCATCTGGACTTCCGGAAAGCATGTGAGGAGCTTATACCATCCCCTGAAGAGGTGGAGCCAAAACACTGCATGGATGCCTTTTTGTACTTGAAGAACAATATGCAATTAAGCAGAAACTAAAATTCTAACTATTCTTGTTGAAGTTGAATGTGTACATGTACATTCCAAAATTTCACTTTCAGTGTATTGGTGGTAGTAATAATTATTGAAAAATAATGGTAAAGTTATGGATACTAAAACTTAAAATTATTTTGCGAATGCCTTTACAATATCATGTTAAACAGCGTTCCCATAATCAAAACCCCCATGAAGCCACCTGATACGTTCAGATAAAAATTGCAATAAACTTTATTACTCTGTTCGTGAACATTTTTGTCAGGGTTAAAACCCTGACTTCAACTCAGTAAAAGACAGCTAGTTTATGGTAATCGTATACAATCTTAAACACAACATACTCTAATGAGGTTACAATTTTCATTCAGTTGAATTTTAAGTTCTTTTAGTGTCTAAAACCTACTGACAGTAGATGTAAGGTTTTTGGGTTACAAAGGTTGTACATGTTTTATGTACCTCATTTCACAATGTTGCTTTGACAACTACCTATTCAAACTGTCCGGCAAATAACTATATAACTCAACTCACTATGAAAGATATTTGTACTAAACTTCAAAGAAGAATTCATTAAATATCAGATTGCTAACATATATTCTTGTCAAAAATAGCATTGTGAAATGCCAGAAATTTCTACTTTAATCTTTGAACACAAAGCATCTTAAGGGTATTAAGGTGCAATACTTGGACACAAACCAAGTGTAATAAGTATCCACATGGCAAATGTGTGTTTCTACAATGTTGCAATAATAGAAAACTGTGAGGGATTTAGTTGTTAAAGGTATTATACACTAATCAATGGCTCCCCCCTGAGGGGGCAGGTACTCAGGGGCATTTGTTGAAATTTGGCAGGCATATTTTTGCCTGAGAGTGTAGGAGGAAACATCACTATCATACCCAGGGCCTGTTTGTAACACCTACCTTAGTAGTCTGAAATGTCAGCCGTCTCCCGCGGGTTAGTGGGAGGAGACGGCTGACATTTCAGACTACTACCTTAGGGACTGTTTGAAATACTTAGCATTCTTATTTCGAGGTCAGGGGTGTATGTTATTTCTGGGTGTTTTGTAGAGGCATTTTGTGCACAAGTTCTTGTATTGAATAGAAGTTAAGCGAATAATGCATGACTTTAACATGTGGAACTACAAGAGAACAAAGGAGGCCCCACCCAAGTCAAAAGCCATGGATTGGTGCATAAACCCCAGTCTTAAATCCTTTTGGACAAATTAAGTTCAGAAACACAGTTTTTGAGTTACAAGGCCTGTAAACCTAACAGGTGACAATACATGTTACATTTGTGTGAATTAATGAAATTGTTAATGGCTGT
This sequence comes from Pavona decussata, assembly GCF_977016875.1. NCBI lineage: Eukaryota > Metazoa > Cnidaria > Anthozoa > Scleractinia > Agariciidae > Pavona > Pavona decussata. Next base: position 1,052,934 of record NW_028145577.1, read on the forward strand.
AGTTGACAGATTTCCAGTTGAAAATAAAACCTCTTCATCTTCCATTAATTTCTTGGATGCTATTTCAGGGTCAAAAAGATGATACCCACTGCCTTGCATGTCTAGTATCATAAGCTCCTTCTCAGAGTGCTCGTAGGAAAAATGAACAAGACTTTCTGCTTTCTTCAAGATTTCTGAATCATTGGAACTCAATTCCGCATTGTTGTTTATATACTTGGTAAACTCTCCCTCAATAAATTCTTCGATGGTTACAAATTCTCCCCCTTCCATTTTACCCATATAGTTTTTTTTGTACTTTTGGGTTTCCCCATACAACTCCAAAGCATCCTCCTTGGAAAGTTCATTTTGTAATTTAGCAGCAATATTTTTAGCTAACATGTGCATTTGAACGACTTTTTTCGTATGCTGCTCTAGAGTTTGCTTGATTGCTTCAATATTCTCAACAGCAGCTGGCAGATATTTCTTTACGACCCATTTACAATTTTGAAAACCTGTCGTTTTGCTGGTAGCTTGAAATGCTTTCCTGAAGCCTCCAATGCCAAAGGGCTCCTTTTCGATAGTAAATTCGACTTCTTCTGGATTCCCAGACCAGCTCATTTGGTTGACGTCGAAAGTGTACAAATGTATAATCTCTGTTGATTTGTCATGGATGACATTCCCGAGCTTGAGCATCTCAACAACAGAGAGACTTTTAGGTACCATTTCGCTGATACATGACTTTTTCTTTCTTGGTGAAGGCTCACTCTTGGGTTGTGTTTCTTGTCTTCTTTTAATTCCTTGCACGTGCACGGCAGCTTCATGTTCACTAGACTGAACCGGGTCGATAAACCGAATATGAACAACTCTCATATCGGGTATTTGGTCCAACGAAGAGCACGATGGACCTTGCTCTCCTGCCAAGACATCACACAGCATTTCATCGCCAATTCTTGAGGCGAAATGTTTTTTGCATGCAATCTTGATGTTAGCCAACGTCACCTCGTCGTAATCATATGGTACAAACTCTCTCGGTCCTATTCGTGAATACTTTTGCGCTTTACCTGACACTTCTGCACTTAGCCGTTGGATTACAACCTCTTGTTTTGCCAGTATGTCATTGCTCAGACCACCCTTCTTACCGGTTCTTTTCTCCTTCATTGCTGTTTTGAAATTCTTCCATGCGGCGGCCATCTTGCTTCTGGAAAAACGCAAAGCCTTGTGGGCTATGGCAACGATAGGCCATGGAGAGATTAAACTCCACGCATACTGTGGAAAGTCTCGTATGAGAAAGTCTAAGATTTCATCTCGCCGCAAACCTTGACTGACATATTTCTCCATATCTTCTCTTAGTTTTATGTCTGATCGCCAGGCAGGATTTCGAACATTGGAAGCCATTTTGTTCCATCCTTAGACTATTTCCCAGTCTCTCACCTCTTTATACCATCGCAAAGCCTTGTGGGCTATGGCAACGATAGGCCATGGAGAGATTAAATTGACTTGCGTTTTACTTTTTGTTTTGCTTTTGTTTTGCGTTTTACTTTTTGTTTTGTTTTTGTTTTAAAAATTATTTGACACATGTGTTGCATTTCGCTTTCGTTTTGAAACAGAAGAGAAATTTTATTTTCATTTGCCTCAGACAATTATTTTCAACATCAATCAACTTTCTATTTTGTTTACACTTTGTTATTAAAGTTGTTTCGCTTTACAAATCGGTTTTTGTTGCATTTCTTTATTCTACTAATTTAATTTTGACTTAACTTTGATTAGTCAATTTGATTTTTTATTGATTTAATTTTGATTTATATCAAATATTTTGTGCAAAATCTTGACAAAACAACGAAAAATATGAATGGCAAACATCGGCCACCATACAAGAGGGTTGACTGTTTGACTGCTTCATTTTTTATTTGCCATTAACCAAAAAATACAACATAAATACATTAAAGATGATACACTGCAATATTCCTACTAAACTATTTACAAGATGAAATGTGTTAAAGGCTAGGAAGCCTATATGGAAGCCTGGGGCTTATTAACTATCGGCTTCCTGGAACTATAGGATAAACAATAAAAGTTAATGGTACTGAATGAAAATTCCAATAAAATTTTTTTTAAAAGAAGAAAAAAACAAGAAAAGGTGTGTAGCTTAGCTAGGAGTCAATTTAGCTAAGAAAGAAGGAGTTTTCTAAGTCTTTTGCCAAGCAAACTGATACTTTCACTGTTTTGAATTTCACGACTAAGCGAGTTGAAAAACGTACAGTAGGACCTTGAAACCGAATTGAGAATTTTCGAAGATTGGTTTGACAATAAGGTATATAGAAAAGGGTGGAATTTCTTGTATATTTATAAGAATGTATCTGGCTTGCAAGAGTAAACATATCACGAAAATAATTTGGAAGTAAGCTTCTTTTAAAAAGATACATAAATTTACCTATTTGGTATAAATAAATGTCAGAGAATTTTAAAAATCTCCTGTTCTTTAAAAAGAAGACCAGTATGAGCATCAAAAGAAACTTAATATAGTATTCTGATTATCTTCTTTTGCAGAACAATAATCCAATTTAAATTAGACTGATATGTCGATATGTTTAAGGGTAAACTAGACTATAGTGCAAGGAGCATAAGGAGGTTTTGGGAAGGCAAAAACTAGACTTGTAAAATTAATAATACCTATTGATTTTGATATTTTTCTAGAAACACTAAGAATGTGAGACTTCCATGACAAATGCTCATCGAGGATAACACCTAAAAATACTGTCTCTTTCACACGTTCAATTGCATTGTTGTCAATTGAATAGATATATCAAGTGTTTTCCTCCTTTGGGGTGGACTAAAAACCATAAAATTTGATTTTTTAAAGTTAATGGACAGCTCGTTTGCTCGACACCATTGAGTTAATTTAAGCATTTCAGAATTCAAGATTCCAGGAAGCAAGTTTAAATCTTTGTGGGAGAAAAATATGTTTGTATCATCTGCAAAAAAAATAAAATTCATGACCTTTGACACATTACACAGATCATTTATAAAGAGTAGAAAGAGTAGGGGACCTAGTATAGAACCCTGAGTCACCCCGCACTTAATTCTGCAAGACTCCGAACTGACACCATTAAATTCCACATATTGTTGTCTATTGCCTTTAAGATAGCTTTCGAACCCTCTAAGTGAAGTGCCACGAACACCATAATGCTCTAATTTTGAAATCAAAATGTTATGATCAACGGTGTCAAAGGCCTTGGACAAGTCTATAAAATTACCAACTGTGCATTCCTTATTGTCAATGGCAGAAGAGATTTTGTCATATAAACAAGCAAGAGCATAAGCGCTAGTGGTGGAGTGATGCTTAGGAAAACCATACTGATTGTCAGAGAGAATGTTATGATTATTAAGAAACCTTAAAAGACGATTGAACATTACTCCCTCATTGCTTACTGCAGTACACCTATGACTCATTAATTCCACAAAAGACATTGTGTACTCAATTCATAGGCATAGAATCTTACTCTTCAGCAGGGAAACTTGGGATCATAAGAAGCTTTTTTATCACTGACTTGAATTTCATTTTATTTTTACCAAGTGATAACAATTCCACCTACGTATACAGTAGGCAAACATCTACCTGAGGGAGGTTATGATGTTTATAGTACCATGCAAGTATGTATTATAATAGGGAAGAATTGACTTGAAGAAAGGTTATGAATCTTAAGGGGCCTTTGCACTTCGTGCAAAAGGCCCTCAAATTTGGAATGACAACCCTCTTGATTTAATAGGCAATTCGCTTACTATCTCGAATTGTAGACAAAAACTTAGAAATTACTTCCAATCAAATTGTGAATTCATGTCCTTTTGAACTCTCGTATACATGGCTTAGCTTAATTTAATATTTTATTTGTTATTTATTTAATTGTTTTCATTTAAGTTATTATTATTATTATTACCACTATTATTAACATTAATATTTATCTATTTATTTATTTATTTATTTATTTATTTATTTATTTGTAAACTGTAAAGTAATTGCACCATTTTCACCAATCTCCTGTATGAATAATATTGTGCCATATAAGCCCCCGGCTTCGGCATCTCAATATCGATTAATTACTTATTACCATGCACTCTCTTGTACTATTATTATGAATAAAGAGCATTATATATTATATTGTCTCAGTTGTTCAATAATTATTGTTTTCAAACGGAAGAGAAAAAAAAAGAGAAAAGTCCAAATTCTCCCATGCCAAAGGTACAGTGTAAATTCAGTTCAATTTCTCTACCCCAGCCAAATTCAATTCCCTTCTTCCCAGGCATGGTACACAAACAAGGCATTGATTTTTTGTTCAAATTTGACTTGTTCTCCAACTCATGACAAAGTTCCACTCGTATTTACAAGCATAGAGCTTACTTGATAACAAATGACACGTCATGAGCTTAAAACATGAAAATGAAAACATTTAGGGGTGGTCATTTGGATCTTTTGAAAAGCACACTTAAAGGTTCATGGCATGGCTCAATTTCATTTTGACCTTTACTTGAGGTACAGATTTGTTGACTTACAAAATAATAGCTCTTTATGTCATATCTTTTTGACTCAATAGCCATAAAGGTTAGCAACCATAACTGTAATTGAATATGGATATTTGAAAGATGCATTTCAATATCAGGATTAAGTAGAAGAAAGACCCTCAGTTATTTTTTGGGATTTCTTTTCACAACTGCTTAAGGAGGGTGCCTACTAATAGCAAAGTATTTTAGCACGGTTTATCACTATGCGGGAAATTAAGCAGATCTTGGTAGTGGGTATTGAAATCCAACAAGGAAATTGGGGGTAACCACGCATTTTTTAGAGATAACTAAGCAAGAATTATTCTAAAAAGCAGCAAAATACAAAGCGATGTATGGTGCTTTTTTCCAAATTGAAGCTTTATTATCTCTGAAAAATGCATGGTTTCCCCCCAATTTTTTTTTTGGATACCAAAAACACTTGCTAAGTTCTGCTCTCTCCGCATAGTTTTAAAGTGCGCAAAAATATCCCTGTAATAGTAGGCACCACCCATAGGAAACCCGAGTATCTCCAGATGCGCAGAACGTATGCGCAGTAACAATAGTAGGCACCGTCCTTAAGTTGTAGAAAGGACTAAGAATCTTTCTTCCAATTAAACATTACTAAAAACTGTTGGTCATTTTGTATCTTTGCACTCTAAGTGGTACATATATACCAATCTACACAACTTCCTGCCAGAGAGGAACAAAATTATGACCATTTGCATCCAATCCATCATTATATGGGAGATCCTCCATCAATTAATCCTGCAAACTTGAAATACCAAATTTTACATAATTTTGCCACATGACGAGAGGTCAAGCTTGACAATAACAGTTCAACAACATCTGTTGTACACAATGTCTTTTGAGGAATTAATGAGTCATAGGTTTCTTTGAAGTAGCAGTTTCTTCAGTGGTCTGCACAGTTTAAGTATTGCATTCTGAAAAGAAATAAAATAAAACCAATATTGTTAATGTACTGTAGTAAGCAGTCAAACAGTCAACCCTCTTGCAAGTGATCACAAATTAAATTGAAATAAATTCTGACATATTAAGGGTTATATTTTTAAAAATGATCTATCATTTCAACAGTCATAAACAGTCACTTCTAGCAAAATTTGATGGGGAAATTAGAGGTTGATGGGGTCAACCAAGAAAAAATGACAACAACAACAACAACAACAACAAGAAAACAATTGCCTTTAATCATCATAACAGCTATTATGCTATTTTAATGCACCTGCAATTTTTCTATTTTAACCCATAACACCTCTCACAGCAAATCTTTATGGCTGTGAAAGTGTTTCATTAGATGAATATAAATGGCCCAGCGTAGGTCAGTGTGTTGCCAAAAAATAATATTGATAATAATATCTTTTATTAAAAACTGGATCATTGTATAATGCAATAGACCTTTTTACCGATACGGCGGCCATTTCGAATAACTTAATTTTACAGTATATTATGGGATGCCCAGGGGGCAAAGAATGCTTGCGTGACTGAACGCGCTTTAATATTGTTGTCATTTGACAGCGCTGTTTATACTTTCTAATCACCATTTAGTCATGGCTGATCAACCGGATGAAAACCCAAAAGAGTTTAGTATGGAAGAGCTAAAGGTATGGAACGTCGAGAAACTGCGAAAATATTTGAGAAATCGTGGCATTGCTATCGCGAATGATACTCGTAAGCCCGACTTGTTATTGAAAGTTTACTATGCTCCTCGGCTACATTTGCCATTGTGTAGCACTAAAGAACAACGACGATGTCCAAATTGCAGCAAGAAGAAAGGAAAAGCTCTTTATTGATGGAATTTCGCTTCGTTTCGCGGAGAAACTGGACAATTGGCTGAAGGGAAGCTATTATTTTCCTGACATGATGATGTGACGTGACGCGTACTTGTCGAAAAACAATGACATGAAATCCGCGAAGGAGGGAAAAAATATATGTGAAAGCGGACATGTCACTGATGTTGAGTACAACAACATATCAGATTGTCTTACAGTCAATCCAGGTCACGCGTGAACAGTATTTCCAAGAATGAAGTGAACATTCGAATTTCTCTTTGTATTAAATATCCGACGTGTGAATGGAATGTTGGACATTTCTCTGGAAATCGTTCCGAAAAAGACGCGTTAACTGAAAAAAAGATTCAAAATACTTGGGAAACAATTATTATTCTTGAAATATTCAGTTTTGCAATGTAATGAAAAATTTATAGCTTTATACCGTCAATAAGCTAGGGAAATTTATACGGGAACACTGAAATTTTGTTGGCGATTTTCAAAACTGACATGTAATTTTCAAAACTCCGTTCAAATTTAAAAAATATCGTTCAGGCGTGACCTGGGTTGACTGTAAGTTTTGTTATGTACGTGGAAAAGTTGTCCCGCTAACGAGAATCGGAGAAGACCCGTACACTAACCAAGATAACGCGTTGTTTCGCTTCAGTTTTTGCCCCCTGGGCACCCCATAATATTCAGCAAAACTAAGTTATTCAAAATGGCCGCCGTATCGGTAAAAAGGTCTATTAGAGCGATTTGATTGGCTTAGCGGCCATGGTATATGAGCCATTATACCATGCCCGAGAAAAAGAGACCATTAAATTGTCTTCTAATTGTTACTTACAAAGTGGAATCTGCAAAATCTAGCAATATTTTGTGATTGTTTTTAATAAAAAAATTATTCCACTCATGCTTGTTGGATATGAGATGATAATAGCCAACTCGGCGCTACGCACCTTGTTGGCTATCCATCATCTCATATCCAACACGCGCTCGTGGAATAATTGTTAAATATTCCATGTTATGAGTGTAAATAAAAAAATGAGAAAACTCTCATTAATCTCATTCTAGTGAGATTAAAAGGCTTTTCAAATAATAATAATAATAATAATAATAATAATAATAATAATAATAATAATAATAATAATAATAATAATAATAATAATAATTATAATAATAATTCTTTATAAATAAATTTATTCTAAAACGGCATGTACACGAAATGCAAAAGCCCCTTAAGATTGGTAAGCTTTTTTCAAGTCAATCGTTCCTTATTATAATACCTACTTGCATGGTGCTATAAAAATCATAACCTCCCTTAGGTAGATGTTTACTTCCTGAAGGTGGATGTTATGAGTTGGTAATAAATGAAATGACACTCAGGTCAACGATTAGAAAAGCCCCTGCAAGATTGTAAGTTTTAATGCTTGCAAATAAGCTTTCCATGTGTACGATTGTGCCAGTATAAAACATACGATACAAACGTGTTGCTATTAAACGTACCTCCCTTAGGTCGATGTTAACCTCCCGTAGGTCGATGTTACCTGAGCAAATCTTGACTGTTTTCATGGTTCCACGTTTCTTCCACAAATTGAGCGTAAAATCCTTGAGATCAGTGTTCAGACGCCGAGAAACGAAAGTAGAAAGAACTCTGTATTCTATTCACCGACGTCGTCCGCCATTACTACTGAAAGAGAGTGAATGCAGGTCAATTTCCGGTATAATCGGATCTCGGATCGTGGCTGCTCCGAAGAATAACCCGATGACGTCACCTCCCTTAGGCCGATGTTATCTTTTCTCAACCCACGGAGCGGAGAGAGGACATGAAGAGGAGAGGCCCTGGGAGCGAGGTTGGTGAATTCCTGGATTTATTTTAAGAGGTTTTGAAATTATTTCCAGTCGCAGTGGAAAAGGTGTCCGTAGAATTGCATTTCTACTTAATGGTCAATTACAGGAAACATTTTGGCAATGAAGATTTGCGGCAAGAAACTGAATTCAATGTATGTATGACATGAGAACGAGCTTTAGCTAGTGTGGACGCCTGGCACATTTCAGCCTCTTCGTTTGTTTACAAATGCTAAGTCAAATGTTTGTTGTGAAAAAGACACTCATCGCGAATGGATTTGGCACGTCAATATCCAGAAGTTATCCTTTCTTGCATTTATGTACCGTTCGATGGCACCTGATAAGTTTTCCAATCGGTAAGTGACTTAAAGTGGATAATTGTAAAGTTTATCAATTCTTGATAAGAGACATTGACTCTTGATTTTTATTTAGGACCTAGTTAGAAAAAATTATTATCCTTTTATCAGAAAAGAAAAGCTCATGTTATTTATTTGTGTTATCAAAATATTCCAATAAAAAGTTCACGCAGGAAAAGGTTTCCACAATTCTGCTCATGTTTTCCTTTCCATGCCTCAGTAATTGCACATAACTTAAGCCTCAGCTCAGTTTGAATCCATTGCTTAATTCATACCTGCTTTAAAACACATGTGTTAATACCGTATTTATTCGATTAACCGCCCTGGGCACTTAATTTTCAGCACGCCAGGGCATTTTTAGAGAATAACAAGACAAGGGATAATGGGGGCTGACAAGTTTATTTCGCTTGAACAAGACACAAAAAGTGCAAAATCTAACATAAACAATATAAAAGTTCTTTGAGTATCGTATCTAAAACCAATTTTGGAACACAACTGACAGTGATCTTACTTCATGCTGGGCTAGTACAGACATGTATTTTGTTGGGAGGGGGTGGGGTGGGCTCTTATTTGAGGGCAGGCTCTCATTCACTTTTTGGGCTTTCAGGGTTGGCGCTTATTCGAAGTGGGTGCTTATTCGTAGGTGGCAGTTTATCGCATAAATATGGCAAACTGCCAAGAAGGCCTCTTGGGGTGCAAGAGTATTGGAGACATGCCAGTGAAAGAAGATTCTTGGACCATTAATTTAGGGTTTCTGTTAAAATGTGTAACAACCAGGTCTTTTACTTTTAGAAAGGGTCCTCGAACCCCAGCTTTTAAGTTCTCACATTTGTGTGGGGGGATGGTTGATGGAAGTATATATAATATTATGACCATCAGTTGAGTCACTGACAGAGATCAGTAATCCAATGAACACACTATTATGGACAACAAATTCATATTTGTTTTTATTGAAATGGGGAAGTTTATCCTCTGGTGGAAGTTTGAGCTTTTTCTAACCTAAGCGATTTTTAAAAGATCGGCAGGGCCCCGGGCCGGCGGGGGGGGGGGGGGGGGGGGGGGGTTAGGGTCCCATAAACTCAAAAAATTTGAAAAGAAGCCCTAAAAGGTATCAGAATTCTGTTTTGTGGGCTTGATCTGAACAATTTTTTTTTTCATTTTATTTAAGAGGTACCAAATCAGTTGATTGACACTTGCTGCCAGACATTTTTTGGCTCATTACCCTAAGAGCTACCACAATGTATCCAATGGAAGTAATTTTAGCTTTTGACACCCTAAGGGGTATCAAACCACAAATATTAATCCCTAAAAGATATGGCAATCACCCCCCTCAATTTAATATGACATACCCCCTGCCGGAGGTATTTAAGGCGACTTAAGGCGACTTTAGGCGACTTTAGGCGACTTAAGGTCCCAGAGTAGGCCTTGAAACAAATACTACTCAATTAATGGCATTTAATAGAAGAAATCCATCGCTCAAAGAAATTTACAAGGGAAAACCGCTCATTTCATACAGGAAAGGGTGTTCCCTAAAAGATATACTCGTGAGGACAAAACTCTGGTTAAGGCTAAGGCACGCACGTGTAAGTCGCGCAGGCCTGTCAACCCCATTATTACCATATTGCCTGACCATGGCCTAAAATGCCACAGAATTTACTAACGGCCGAAGGACTCGTAGCATCCCCTGGCCGGATCAACACAGAAGAATATTGCCTTACCATTCTATGGCGTAATCAAAACACAGGAGGAAAATACAAAGTTCCCTCAACACAAACTTCCCAGTTTCATGGCGGAGCAGAGCGATAACAAAAACACAACCGTTACTAAAGCGGCCTTTAGCCCTCAATTTAATGCATTGCATAGCTTTCTAAGAAGCTACAATGCTATAGGAAGAGTCAAGAGACAAGTAACCGTGACAAGAAACACAACATCTTGCAACAAAAGGAAGTACCCGGCCCGTTAATACAAAAACTGCAAGATAATGTAATGTAATAATTGTTAAACGGTTCAAATCCTATCCTTACAAAACAATAAAAAGAGAAGCTATACTGTCACCAGACGCACTGAACTGCGCCATACCAAGCCTGAACCAAATGCCACGAACGGCATAAGGACGACAGTCGCTGAACAGAAACAACCAGAGGTCAAAGTGACCTTAATTTGAGATCAAAATACAAAACATGCAACAGTAAAGCACATGGCTTTGTTCAGAGACTATCGCGCAAATCCTTAAAATCATAAATGGCGTTAAAAAAGAAGAAAATCCAGCGCTAAAAGAAAATTAACAGGGGGCTAGGCTCATTTCATAGAGAAAAGGGTGTTCTCTTAAAGATATACCCGTGAGGGCAAAACTTTTATTTAGGCTAAAACATGCACATGAGTCGCACAGGCCTGTTAACTCCATTATTGCCTCACATTCCCAAGATCTAAATGTTATTTCCCCTTACTGACTGCCATACGTTCTTCGAAGTGTCAGGTATGGTAACCTAGAAAAAAAATTCCAGGTGATAAATTTCTTTATTCTCCGTACCTGTCTGCTTGACACTGACTGGTGTTGTAAGGAGAAAATGTAGATTAATCACGCTTGCAATTAAGTGAAAGGCTTAGTACAAAATAATCCAGTTTTGAAGGCATTATTAATTTATTTCCACTTTGCCCAGCTTCCGTAACTACTGTTTGTTTTCAAAGAGAGACATAAAACTACTACTGTTCTTTATTTTAAAATGAAGTATTTTGTGAACAAAAAGGGCTAGAAAACCTTATATCATTAATTCTATCGCTTGTGCTAACTCGTGATCTTTTACGCCCCAGCATCACTATACAAACTCTCCTTACTTATCTCCTTATATTTTGTTGAGTACTGATTTGGAGAAATTGGTTAAACATCAACATAATTTATCTTTCGGTAATAATGTCTTCCATTTTCGTTACATTTTTCTTCTATAGTGCACTGATTTGATGAGGAGAAAATTGTTGGTTATCACCATTGGGTTGTAAAGGGTTAATCATGTACCCAAAGGACGCGAAATAACCCCGTTACAAAAGTACCTTAGAAGTTACCAAAGTGCTCCATTTAGTTACCGAAGTGCCCTAAAAAAAGTCCCTGTTACGAAGTTACAAAAGTGCCCTATACTGTTACCAAAGTGCCCTAAAATGTTACGAAAGTGCTCTGTGGTTACAAAAGTGCCCTACCCAGGTTACAATAGTGCCCAAAAATGTTACCAAAGTGCCCGTACCTTTAGCTCTCTCTCTCCCTCTCTCTCTCCCTCGCTTTCTCGCCCTCTATTTCAATGGTTCGCACTTGAAAGCCTTCAACCGGTGGGGTATGCACGGAGGATACATGAAAACTTCCGAAAAGTACACCACGGGACTTTACGTACAAATAACTGAGTGTTCTGTGGCGACCTGAGCTATCTGGTAAGGCGAAGGATTGAGCAAACATGGTGGCCTGGAATAAGGCGGTGCAATCCCATTCTTTGTACGACTGGTGTGTAGGAACTTTGGTTGTACCACCCTCTGTGGACACAAACAGATTTCTCACAGGAAGGAAGTCACCCCAGAGCTGGAATCCAGGGCGATGTCCAAAGGTGTTGTCCCACATGGTTTTGAAAGTCTGACGTAACGCTTTGGGGAATTCATTTAAAACGAGGGATGAAAACTTGAAGTAATTCAATTCTTCGTCTCTATAAGGCCGCAGCACCATCTCGTATCAACATGTGTTACAAATGATACTCAGGGATCCAACTGGTCTTGAATTAACTAAAACAAATGATAACAGAGAATAAATTGTTACAAATACCCAATTGCTTGGCATTTTAAATTATTTATTAAAACTGACGCGCAAGTCTCGGTTTAGACCTTTAAATCACTGGTCCAGCGCCCCTTAGATTGTCTGAAAGCATGCATTCCTAAATATTACTTTGACCTTGCAAAAAAGTTTGGCCTTTCTACCCTTCTCGTCAGTCGCTAACAAATGTTGAATATCTGAAGCCAAGTTGATTAAAAATTCGTCTAGTTTAGGTTTGAATTCCAATATCTTTTCGAATGATTTTAATTATTGTTACCTTAAGGTCTCTCACAGCCGTTTCCAGCATTTATATTTTAAGAGATAAACACTGCTACATTTTATTAGTTGATACACCTATAATGGTATCAAACCCGTATCTAATCATTGGGAAACAAGTCATGGTCATTTTTTGGACTTAATAGCTCACCATGAAAAGCATAACCTGCTTAAAAAAAAAACAAAACCTTTTAAGTACAAGCTAATATAGGTGACAACCATTTATTTATGGCACCGTCAAGTCAGCTGCAAGGTTTTCAAAGTTTAAAAAAAGTAGAAGGAGGGGTTCTTAGCCACTTGTTTTTAACAGGTTATACTGTTCCTATGGCAATCTATCAAGTTACCATAATCCCGTTCATCTATTGTCCTGTTGCCGAGACGTTGTTTGCGCCCTTACGAAGGTGCCGTTGAAAACCTTGACAAGGTCCACTGCGTATTTTGACAAATCATAACTTTCCTCGCCTTTAGTCCACGTTTCACATTTCAAGCAAATGTTAGTGAAAGCAATTAACACAACAAAGTGAAGACTAAGATCATTTTGCAAATTCAAGATTAACGTGACCAATACAAAACCAATCAGCAATTTCTCACAGCATGTCGGCTCTGTGTGGCACCCATGGCGAGCGTAAAACAAAGAGAGGTCTAAGTGAAAAGGCACCCGATTTGAAAAAAAAATCCATAAAGCTATCAAATGTCTGTGAGATAATAACTCTTTAAGTGGAAGTGATGCATAACCGCCCGAAATTGTGCTTGAGACTCGAAGTATAGATTGAAATTAAACTGTAATATTTTGATTGTCTTTATTTGCTGACTAAATCATTGTCCCACCATCAGTTAAAATACACTAAATTTCTCCAAATTCCCTCTGTTTGCTAAAAAAAAAAAACAGTCTCGACTGTTTTGTTCCGCGACAGATCAACAGTCACCATCCAAGGCCCCGAAACAATTCAGAATACAACACAGTCATTAACTAAATCGAAATAGCGGAAAGTCGGTCAGCTAAAATTAGCTCTGTGGCTCTTGTTTAGCGCCATGAATTTCATGCAGATTATCGGACGTGCAAATACGTCCTAAGAAGAGCATTTTCTCATCTTATTTTGGTCTCTAGTGATTTGATTTATCGTTAAGAGTGGTCAGGATGGTTTTAGTTAAGAGATTCTTTCCCATAACTCAATACATATACATTTTAATTATTATTCATAGTTCCTAATGTAGCCAATACCAAACTAACTGTGAGTGAAAGTTCCCTTTGTTTCTCAGATCAACACCAGACAATGTATTTTTTTTTTCCAAAAAACTAGTGAAAAATGCATCACAATGTCAGATGAGTGGGTACTGAGATTCCCTGCTTCAATTTTTAAGTTATTTCAGACTAGTGAAACCACTTAAACGGTACCGAGATGTCCGATGGGAGTGCACATGCTTATACGCGTTGTACAAGAGAGGGGTAGGTAGATCTTACCTTTCGGTAATGTCGTTTAATGAAACAACACACACCGAGAGCCTAGTAAAATAAGCCGGATTATTTAAATCGAATTTGTCCGGGTCATTCACAGTTAACTGCAAACAATCAAGTCATCGTTCGATTACACGGGGCCATCTTAAAGTAACTCGGTAATCTTGAAAAACAACTAACCAGTTGAATTTGTCTTTCAGTTCTTTGCATTAAATTCAATCGTAACATATCGTTGTTAAACAGTTTCAAAACTTGTCGTAATGGCACGGCTCCCGACGGATGAGCAAACTTTCACTGGCCTAACGTTTGCAAGATAAAGACGAAATTATGTGCTCGTGTAAGCACTTATTTACAAGAGCTTCCGTTTCATTTTATGCAACAGAACAATTACGTAAACAGAAACACCTACTCTTTTAGGATTCATACAATTGGGTGCTTAGGACTGTAAAATATTTGCCGGCGAATCGTGCGCGAACCTCAAAGGCCTTCGTTCGAAGACGTCAGGGCGGAAGCTGCACTAAGTTCTGTCTTGGAGCAATGAAGCCCCACTTTTCCTCATTAGTGGATGCAAAACTCCAATTAAACCTTTCGTGACAGCCCTGGGAACCTTCTTTATGTCGCAAAAATACTGAGTAAGATTCAACTTCAAACATTCGAGGATCTAGCGGCACGGACCAAAGATCAATTTAGCCTTCGTCAAGGACTACGCCAAGGAGTGTTTCTAAATAATTTTATACTAAAACTGGCAAATTGTAACGTCATAAGCCTATAAGCTATAGATACAACATACAATACCTGAATGAAATGCTTCAGTCTTGAGAAAAATGTTGCGGGACACTACAAACGCCGATTTATTACTCCACCTCAAAGCAAATGGCTTGCAAACTCTTATGAGCAGTACATTCCGAAATTACCGACAAATAATGCAGCGAATTGAATAGCAGCGTGACTCCTTTAGGCAATTTGCGTAATAGTTAGACTCTTGACAATAGTGCGGTTTCCTGGCGTATCGAAACTGAAAATTCCAAACTATTTATGTCATCGGAAAATTTATAAGTGTCATTTGCGATGGACGCGACGGTATGTAAAAACAAAATAATAATGAAAACAAGTTTTCGCGATACGCCGACGTCGCTAGAAAAACCTCTAATACACGGGCTACGTGGCTTCAAAGTACATGTGTTCAATCCAATATGGTTTATAATCTTCACTGATTTTAGCAGCCCTAAGGTTGCTTTACACGTGCAATTAGCAAAAGCACGAGGTGACTTACGCACTGAGGCGCAGTGAATTAGAATTTTGGCGCCAAAATTGTAAATGCAAGATGGCGGACGCTGTGGAAGTGTGTCTTGTGCTTAGGCTTGCGCTATCCCGGTTTACACGGGTTTCGCAACGACGCAAACATAAGCGCAGCCACAAGAAAAAGTAACGATTTCCTTTTCTTGTGTTTGCGTTGCCCTCGGTTCACACGTCGGTTTTTTGTGCTTATGCTTGCGCCGTACGTGTAAACAAGCCTTTAGGGTCGATTTTTTATATAAATCTGGTTGTAGACTAAATCGAGCTTTAAACGAAAACTCCAGAAATCACGGCTACTGTGTTTAGCTAAGCTTGGTCTTAATTGACGGAATCATTAGAACATGGCGTAGCGGCAGCTTATGAAGTCCACAAATGAACCATGGCTTAGCAATTCCGGTAATTGTTTTGACTTCACATTGGTGAAGTATTTTCTTGCAGCATGTCGGCTCTGTGTGGCACCCATGGCAGGCGTAAAAGAAAGAAAGGGTCTAAGTGAAAAGGCACCCGATTTGAAAAAAAATCCATAAAGCCATCAAATGTGTGAGAGATAATAACTCTTTAAGTGGAAGTGATGCATAACCGCCCGAAATTGTGCTTGAGACTCGAAGTATAGATTGAAATTAAACTGTAATAGTTTGATTGTCTTTATTTGCTGACTAAATCATTGTCTCACTATTTTAAAATACACTAAATTTCTCCAAATACCCTCTGCTTGCTAAAAAAAAAACGGTCCCGACGGTTTAGTTCCGCAACAGATCAACAGTCAGCAACCAAAGCCCCGAAACAATTCAGAATACAACACAGTCGTTAAATAAATCGAAATAGCGGAAAGTCGGTCAGCTAAAATTAGCTCTGTGGCTCTTGTTGAGCGCCATGAATTTCATGCAGATTATCGGACGTGCAAATACGTCCTAAGAAGAGCATTTTCTCATCTTATTTTGGTCTCTAGTGATATGATTTATCGTTAAGAGTGGTCAGGACGGTTTTAGTTAAGAGATTCTTGCCCATATCTCAATACATATACATTTTAATTATTATTCATAGTTCCGAATGTAGCCAATATCAAACTAACAATGAGTCAAAGTTCCCTTTGTTTCTCAGATCCACACCAGACAATGCATTGTTATTTTTTTTTTCAAAAAGTTATTGAAAAGTGCATCACAATGTCAGATGAGTGGGTACTGAGATTCCCTGCTTCAATTTTTAAGTTATTTCAGACTAGTTAAACCACTTAAACGGTACCAAGATGTCCGATGGGAGTGCACATGCTTATACGCGTTGTACAAGGGAGGGGTGGGTAGATCTTACCTTTCGGTAATGTCGTTTAATGAAACAACACACACCGAGAGCCTAGAAAAATAAGCCGGATTATTTAAATCGAATTTTACCGTTCAGGGCCGTACATAGCGCGGGGGCAGAGGGGGCAGCTGCCCCCTCTAGGAGATCTTATTTTTTTTCCTACGATAGAGTTTGAGTTTGCTGAGCTATTTCTTGTAGCTATATTGGTCCAAAATCACAATAGAATCCACTAATTGACTGAAACATCTCTCTTCAATGTGAATTCCAAATAATTATTTTGGAAAATCTTTCGAGGCAAAGGCCAGTACAAGTTTTCTTGTGAAGATAATGATTTTGTAATTTGGGCTGTCCGTGGTAGAATTGTATAAATAAAGAGTGACAAGCCTACGCGACTCCCTCGCGCATGTTGTAAAAGCCCGCGCTACTCCTAAGTATTTGTAGTGGATTTGGACGATCTGCTGTTCACAGTATAGCTTGAGTTTAAGATGGTATATAAGTCATCATTGTGTAGTACGGACCTTGGAGGCAATTTCGAGCTAAACAGGGTGTTTATGCCATAATAAATCCTGAAAATTTAAGACTTTAAAGATCTCAGAGGCAATAACCTTCTGTGTACGGGTAAAACAAAAACGTCCAACTCGAAACCCTGTCTGTATACAGGAGACCTCTGTGGATGGGTGTGCGGAGTTTGCCCCCGCAGACAAAAAATCCTACGTACGGCCCTGCCGTGTCATTTACAGTTAACTGCAAACAATCAAGTCATCGTTCGATTACACGGGGCCATCTTAAAGTAACTCAGTAATCTTGAAAAACAACTATCCAGTTAAACTTGTCTTTCAGTTCTTTGCATTAATTTCAGTCGTAACATATCGTTGTTAAACAGTTTCAAAACTTGTCGTAATAACACAGCTCCGGACGGATGAGCAATTCTCAGGCTAAGTTTTCAAGATAAAGACGAAATTATGTGCTCGTGTAAGCACTTATTTACAAGAGCTTCCGTTTCATTTTGTGCAACAGAATAATTATGTAAAGAGAAACACCTACTCTTTTAGGATTCATACAATTGGGTGCTTAGGACTGTAAAATA
Organism: Pavona decussata; assembly: GCF_977016875.1. Taxonomy (NCBI): domain Eukaryota; kingdom Metazoa; phylum Cnidaria; class Anthozoa; order Scleractinia; family Agariciidae; genus Pavona; species Pavona decussata. The sequence continues at coordinate 1,070,635 of NW_028145577.1, forward strand.
TTTGCCGGCGAATCGTGCGCGAACCTCAAAGGCCTTCGTTCGAAGACGTGACAGGGCGGAAGCTGCACTGAGTTCTGTCTTGGAGCAATGAAGCCCCACTTTTCCTCATTAGAGGATGCAAAACTCCAATTAAACCTTTTGTGGCAGCCTTGGGAGCCCTCTTTATGTCGCAAAAATACTGAGTAAGATTCAACTTCAAACATTCGAGGATCTAGCGGCACGGACCAAAGATCAATTTAGCCTTCGTCAAGGACTACGCCAAGGAGTGTTCCTAAATAATTCTATACTAAAACTGGCAAATTGTAACGTCATAAGCCTATAAGCTATATATACAACATACAATACCTGAATGAAAGGCTTCAGTCTTGAGAAAAATGTAGCGGGACACTACAAACGCCGATTTAGTACTCCACCTCAAGGCAAATGGCTTGCAAACTCTTATGAGCAGTACATTCTGAAATTACCGACAAATAATGCAGCGAATTGAAATGCAACGTGACTCCTTCAGGCAATTTGCGTAATAGTTAGACTCTTGACAATAGTGCGGTTTCCTGGCGTATCGAAACTGAAAATTCCAAACTATTTATGTCATCGAAAATTTATAAGTGTCATTTGCGATGGACGCGACGGTATGTAAAAACAAAATAATAATGAAAACAAATTTTCGCGATACGCCGACGTCGCCAAAAAAACCCCTTATACGCGGGCTACGTGGCTTCAAAGTACATGTGTTCAATCCAATATGGTTTATAATCTTCACTGATTTTAGCAGCCCTAAGGTTGCTTTACACGTGCGATAAGGAAAAGCACGAGGTGACTTACGCACTGAGGCGCAGTGAATTAAAATTTTGGCGCCAAAATTGTAAATCAAAGATGGCGGACGCCGAGAAAGTGTGTCTTGTGCTTAAGCTTGCGTTACCCCGGTTTACACGGGAGACGCAACGACGCAAACATAAGCGCAGCCACAAGAAAAAGGAACGATTTCCCTTTCTTGTGTTGGCGTTGCCCTTGGTTTACACGTCGGTTTTTTGTGCTTATGCTTGCGTCGTACGTGTAAACAAGCCTCTAGGGCCGATTATTTGTATAGATCTGGGTGTAGACTAAATCGAGCTTTAAACGAGAACTCCAGAAATTACGCCTACTGTGTTTAGCTAAGCTTGGTCTTAATTAACGGCACCATTAGAACATGCTGTAGCCACAGCTCATGAAGTTTACAACTAACCATGGCTTAGCAAGTACGGTTATTGTTTTGACTTAACCTTGGTTACCAAGATTGTATATTCATGCACTGCATACATTATCGCACATTTCGTGATAAAACATGTTTGAAATAAAGTACGGTCATTAAGTTTTAGATGAAGGAAGAAAAATTTTTAATTTCTCATCGCAGTATTCAGCTCACGGTTTTCGGACACTGAAAATAAGGGCTACGATAGCACTAGTAAGAACAGGAGTGTAATTTTAGAGCCCTTCGACGCGACTGATCAAAGTAAAAGTAGTTTGAAGGCACTGCAAGGATGCAAATAATAATCCCCATATCCCCATAATAATAATCCCCAATAATAAGTCCCAACAGAGAACGTGTTTGACGGTCAAGGGAGACAACGAGCACTTGGCTGCAAATACGACAGTGTGGGTATTCTTTACTGGCAACTGGAATTATAGACCACAGAACAGTCGTATTTTTCTTTTATTAATTTTTTTTGTTAGTCGATGGCGAGCCGCTAAGCGTCTCTCTCCAGTCCCACTGTCTGTTTATACTTTCGCTCTAGACCTTTCGTGTGAAGTCTGCACGGATACGAATGACAGACCAATGCAAAATATACGACAGTTTTGGAGTCCAGTGGAATTAAAGGTTAACTTTTTTTAAAGGCAATCAACCAGACTTGCCACATGAAATGAAATGAAATGAAATGAAATGAAATGAAATGAAATGAAATGAAATGAAATGAAATGAAATTAAATTAAATTAAATCAAATAATTACACCCATTTTGAAATCACTGGTGATCCTTGCAATCTGATTGGCTCTTAACAGTGCGATTTATTCCCAATTTCGCCATTTGTTGCTCTAAATCGTATCCTTTCTTTAGCCCATCAAAATGGAAATGAAGTAACAAAAATAGAATATTAATATTGACAATGATATTCTGTGATTTCAAAACAAGTGTAATAAAGTGGTAATTCAACTTTTTGTCGTGCAATTTTGGTCTGAAATCATACTTTTGACTTCAAATCAAACTCGCGCTGCGCGCTCGTTTCGATTTTGAAATCACGCGTATGGTTTTAAACCAAAATGCACTCCACTCAATTCAATTACCATTATAAATAAATGTTGTTTAAATAAGCAGTGGCATCTCGGGAAAACCCCTAGGCGTAGGTCTCAACAATGATTTCTTTAATCTCTGTTTTAAACAATCGTTACCTATGGACATCCAGTGGAAAAAGCAAACAAGGCATACCCTTTGGGAATGTTACTAATGGCCTGTTATGTTACTTTTACGTGCAGGAATTTCAATCTTCTGGGAAATGCTCATATTTGATACGCATTTAAGTTGGCCGGCCTGAATTTTTGGTACTTGACTGTTGTTTTGGGGGCGCATAAATGGAAGAAAAGGGGAAAATTATGAGGATGAGTAGACACAATTGTCGTATGAAAGGGTCCCACTTCTCTGCGATCAGAGGAGAGGGAAGGAAAATCACAGGTTGATCGCGAAGCCGCCTCTGCTCTTTTCTTTGTTAAAGCTGAGGTCGTTGTGTTTAATTACCATTCAACTCCAAAAGTCAAACCTCCGTCTCATGGTTTCATGTTTCTACAAGACAGAGTTTTTTTAAACGTACGTACACTGAAAGGCGGTGAGACCGGTATGTACAGAAAACCAACAACTTTCTTACTAATCTTAAAGGAAACCTCCACTGATGAAATAAGTTTACGTTAAATTGTTGAAACTACAATCTTAATTAAAATTTTGTTGGAAAAAATGGAAATAATATTTCTGTGTTGGACACAAAAGGATTTGATTATCGCTCATTTTCGCTTTTAAATTTCCTGGGCGCCGCCACGTTGGATTGCATGACGTAATACAGTTGTTCAGTCGTTTTACACAAATGCACTTCTGCTCACTGACAATAGCGTCCGCCGTATGACGTTACAAAATCTAAAATGGCGGCGCGCGGGAAATGTAAAAGCGAAAATAGACGATAATCGTATCTAATTTTTAGGGCGTGACACGGTTTTGAAGCACGATCAAAGTCGGACCCATTTGACAAAATATGACAGGTTCTGATGAGGAACCGCCCTTCATTTCCCTTAATTACGAATGGATTTTTCTCCCAGAGTGCAAAGACTCCGAGCTAAATGTGACAGCCATCTGATGAACGCCATTTGAAAACCTGAGCTTTCAATTGAACATCTTTAATTCCAGGTGAGTGTTCAGAACAGGAATTTTAGTACATAAATCAACATTAATTGCAGCCATTTGAAAAGTAGTTATGTTCTAAACCTTGTGAATGAATACATCTATCATTTAAAACATAACATCACATTTCTTTCACAAGCCATTGTAATGTTTTAAATCATGAAGCATGACCTGTGATGTCCGTCTGACCGTAACCGTGCTCGGCTGCTCGCTCCTGGAACCAAACAGATTTTCAGTAATAAGGATCTTCAGGATACTGCCTGCTCACGAACAAAGAAAATATAAGCCTCTTTACAAAAGGCACTGGAGTGTTTACATATTAGACTGCGTCACCCTTCTAGAACTGGAAGGAATAGAAATTTTTTGCCTTTAAGGACGAGCTATGTATTGGCTCGGCTGTCAGGAATTAGTCTACCTGGGTCATAAATGATGGATCAGAGAATTGACCCGGCAGTTTCTGAAAGTGCTGAGTAAACCTATGAATTTCCATCTGAGCGTTAGCCCTAGTAAGGAAATGGGCGATGGCACGGGGCAAAAACGTGGGGCACCCGCCCTCCACGTAAACAGAGCCATACTATGCATTTTAGTTCACATTTCAGCACATGTGCATGAATCTAAATGCTTTTTTCTCTTTCTTATCAACTTTATGGCCTTAAAAATCCCACTCACATGTACTTCAGTAATCACATTCTAAAATTAGTCCAAGCAAAATGACTGATGACCGAAATTCACAGAAAGTGCTAGTGGATTGTACTCATATTGTCGATATTGAATTTAGCGTTGACCTGTAGGATTTATGCCACGGTTGATGTGTCTAAAGTTATCAGCATGCAAAATGACACAATCATATATTAAATAAATTACCACCCGAGTTACCTATACTATTTCCCTTCCGAATGGTTCATAAACAACAAAAAAAAATTAAACAGGCTTGGGTCATAGCGAGCAAAGGCAAAAAAGTATTTTGATTCATGGACATGCGCAGAACCGTGAACCCTTCCCTTTAACAGAAGGATGTACAAATTCTATAAGTGCATTCTGAATTAATGATGTGCCTCATTTTGAAGACGAACATAGGATGACCAGCTTGAGGTCCGAACAATGGAAAGCATCCAGGAATCACTGCATTCGCAGTCTCACCTCAGTTTTATTCTACTACTAGAACAGCATATGCTCACACAAAAATCTTATCCGGCATTGTTTTAATTAAAAAATGGTGAAGAAATTCTTGGAGTTAAAGCCCCAAAGTAAACGAAATTTACTTTGCAAGCTTCCTTTGATCATTTTGATTTCTTCACGGCCCCTATGTTTTTTTTTATTACTATTTTTTTTTTACTCAGCAGGAGACTATTGCTAGTTCCATAATTAGCACTCTCCCTCCAACAATGGGAGCTGTGTTCGATTCCAGGACACAACATCATTATTGTATGTGTTGAGTTTGTTGCAAGTTTTCCTCTGTGCTCTGAGTACTCCAGCATTTCCCAAACAGTATCAAATTTTAAATGATTCAATCTGGAGTCCCAGGGTCGCCGGTTTGTAATTCATTAGGCTTTTTAATTGCCACTCTCGTTAAACAAAGTTGATCAGTTGGACAAGATGGTGTACAGGACTTTTATATTTGGGTTTCAGTTTTTCCTTTTTTTTTTTTTAAGTTCAGTGACTGTAATTTCATTTCCTGGTATAAATTGAAAATTTTATTGATAGTTCTCTCTGAGGTCACGCACAAACTGACCTTTTGCTAGTGGGTAGAAGTATGTAAGTACCCTATTCATTACACTGTATAATCTGTAGTCTAGGTGAATCTTGCAATTGATCTTTGTGTTCTCAATTTGAAACAGTTGTTGTTTTTACTCGTAGCTGAAGGAGGAACTTTGTTACCTAGGATACCATATGAAGAAGGATTCCATCGGCTTGTTGTGAGAATTGCTCAGATTGGGCTAAAGGATGCGCATATTTACCTCAATGCTCTCTTCACTGTCTCAGTCAAAGGTAGTTTGAGAGCACAGTTAGATTTCTCACATTGGTTGGAGCTTAACTTCAACTGAGAAGGCCATCTGTGTTTAAGGCTTGGTTTTTTGACACCAGGCAAAAAAGGCATAACGATATTCCCTTGTGAAATAGGCAGAGCTTACAACGTGAAATAGTGGAATTTCTGAAGTTAAAATGAGGATGAAGCATTTTGTAATAGCATTTTGTAATAGACTGCAAGCAGTATCTTTCTGGTTAGTCGAGAGAAAACCGAGAGGGCGCACTCACAGCGCAGCGAGACTGGAGCGAGAAGAAATAAACGAGAAGAAACTTGGGGAGAGGCTTTTTTCCCGCCTCTCCCCAAGCCCCCCTATGCTCGTTCGCTCCAGTTTTTTCGCGCTATTTTGCGCGACCTCCCTACTATCCAGAAAGGGACTGCTTGCAGTCTAATTTTGTAAGAAACCTAGTAAACCTAGCCCCTGAGCGCTAATGCTACCAAAACGTAGAGCCTCAATAAACACCGTTTTTACGCATGAAATGGAAATTTTACTCAGTGTTTGAAACCAACCATTGCCATGTTTGAAAACCTCATTTTCAGCGGACAAACTGGTCAACTGCATAACAGACCGCAAGCTGTGCAGGCACGTATTATATTGCCGGTCTTCAGTTCACGACTATCATTAGAGACGTTTCTTTATACAATCGAAATTGCTCCAGATAAGCTCTAGTTTGGCACAGTCATTGCCAGTTATCATGTGAGAAGTTTTTATTTGGGTATTTATTTAGGAATGGTAGGAACAGTGCTCCTGTTCAGCTAGCTTGATGAGGCTACCTCAGTCAAATGTTAAATTAAACTTAGTCTAAGAATTCGCCTCTTCTCTAAAAGAGGCATAATCATTTGTATTTGTACCCCAATCTTTTTCACAGATGCTAACAGTGTTAACGTTACCCCACCGCAAGACACGCCCATGTCAAACAAAAAAGATGGCAAGTTCATCCACTTTGGCGTTGATGTTGAAATTCAGAAACCAATAGAAAAACTGCCGAGAGGTAAATTGGTGATATTAGGGGTGTCACGTTGACTTGTATTAATTTATTAGTTGATAATATCCATTATATGACCAAACTCATTCAAAATAAAAGCAACGGACAGGCCTAGGGGAACCGTCTGGTTCAAGAAACGCATGTTAAACATAGATGAATTTAACAAACGTTTACACTTATAACTGACGCTATGGACGCTTCTTATAACACACTCATGCGTAAAAACGAGTTTAATGAACAGTGTTAGAAGTCTTTAACAACGTGTATGAAACTCGTTTTCGAATTCTTCATTGAGTTTCTTTTTGTGTCGGCATATCAACCCAACAACCCAGCTCGTAAAGTGTTAGTGTAAAGCGCTTTATTTACGAGCTTTGGGTAATGCTGGAAAGTTAAACCAACCTTTGACACACATAACCCCTTTCGTTTGTCAAAACGCGGGCTATGTTCGAGTATCTTAAATTGTTTTTCATCAAAGTAGCCACTTTGCCTGTCCTGTAGTCATAGAGATCGGGAGTCGCATTGAACCACCAAGCAAAGTGAACTTTATTTTAACTTGTGGTTGTTTCGTAAATGTCCTACAGCAATATTCTTCAAGTCCAAGCATAACAAACCTAAAAAGGATATCGTGAGCACACGATGTTTTGCATTTATGGTACAAGACGAGTTTAAACCTGGACCCACCTGTATAGAATTGTAAGTAATGTAAAATTAGTGTCTGTATATTTTAAGACTACTAATAGTTACAATTATTTTTTCTCAGGGATAGAAGAGCGAACGCAACTCGCGAGTGAACGCGAAAATCGTCTCGCGCGAATGTGAAGGCGGAGAAAGACTACGAGACTCGCGCAAGAGACTTTTAGTCAAGCATCTGGGTTTTGTTGGTGTGGTAAGGGCGTGCAAAAAGGATTTTTCTGTATGAAAAACCGCACGTGCTTTTATTATGCACACTAGTAATAATCAAAGATTAGGGAGTGCGTTTGATGTAACTAGGCTCTAGAGGAGATAGAGCCTAGTTACATGAAACGCACTCCCTAATCTTTGAATATTACTAGTGTGCATAATAAAAGCTCGTGCGGTTTTTCAGTACGGCTTACATCTTACAAAACAGACGCAAGCCAATTAGATTATCCCATAATTCTATCAGATCGCATCATTTGCGATTCACACTTTGAACGGGAGAACGTTTCTTCAATCGAGTATGTATAGGATCAAATGCGACAACGAGGGTCGCCAAAAAACTTCATGGGGGTTGATTCAACCGCGCGAAGACCACAAGGCTATTTGCATAATCACGTTAAGACTTGCGTGAAAAAGCACTCTGTCCTCTAAATCTCAGTTTGACCCAAGACGAAAACACACTCAACCCTGGGTGTGGCTCGCTTCAAGCCAAGCGTTCGGTTTATTCTGGAAAAAGCTAGAAAATACAGCATATAAACATACATAAGCTACAAAATCAACCGAGAAACATACAGCTCAAAATCCTAAAACTTAAAAAACCTAATTGAACTGGGGTTGTGGAACAACAGCTGGGTGAAAAACCTCCCCGTACGTCCACTTGCTCCTAGGAGGAAAACCCCAGGCCAGCTGTACCCCATATTCAATGGTCCCCCGGGCAAGACCAAGGAAAAAACTAAAGGCCTAAAGCCTGAGTTACTGATAAACGAGAAGACAAAGAGTCTTTAACGTAGCCATCCTTGGCCGATTCACTAGACCAACGGTCATGTCTTTTAAAAAGGTGATCTGGAATTCCTGCGTTGGCGGCAGCAGTCGCGCCGCCACTTCCAAGACTGTGAGTACCAATAGTGGTAATATCAGATACAATGTCCTTAAAATCTTCAAACACTAGTTCTCTTAAACGAGAGTAACTTAAACCTTTACATCTAGCTTTATATCCATACTTAGTTTTTGATAACTGACAAAACAGAGGGCTAAATTAAATGGGGCAAGATGAGCTCTTTCTAAATAACGACGGGTCAAGGCAACAGGGCAAGAAGCTTTACCAGATGCCGCTATAACGACCCAAGCCCCATCCCTATACTGATCAGCTAAATTCTATAAATAGCTTAAAATAGATATACTCAATCACGACGTCTGAACGATTTAACTTAGCCACTTCATCAAAGCGAAGAAAAGCAGCAAAAGCTAAAATACAAATAACAACAGAACGAATATTATACAAAGAGGCCATCGGATCGGCCTTAGAAGCAACTAAATGTTCAAGCTGAGAAATATATAGTAACTGGCTCCTTCTTGGAAGTGCGATGGGCCAGCATACGCTGGCTGCGCACCAGCAAGAACATTCTTCACTAGCGGATGATCTGAAGGAGACGGCTCACCACCCAGTTTGTGCATCCAAGCAATACTGTGGACGGCAGACTCCAGAGGGGACGCTGTCTTTGCGTCAATCATCAAGAACCGCAAGTAAAGAGCAAACTCAAAAGGTGATGCAAGAAAAGCTATCAAGGAATGACTCCGCGCCCAGGATTTCCATCGGTTGTAAGAGGCAGTATACTCGGCTGACGTGCTAGGGGCTCTGCTAGCCAAAACTACTCCAGGTAAAGATTCCGCAAGCGAAGATAAGGCAACAACGTTCTGAGCAACAGCTTCCCGAAAATTCATCCACATAGAAGAGTTGAAAACATCTGCAAAATAAGACAATAAAAAGAAAACAACACACAAGTGACACCCCCAAAAATAATAAAATAACCCGAACGCTGAATAAGCGAGACCGTGATGAAATAACTAACCTCACACCCGACTATAAATACCCTAACTAATTACGTAAAACACATACCAGTGCACATACCTAATCAAACAAAAGATACCGATGAGAGCATATTTTCCTGCTAATTCCACAGTCAAACGCAGGAAAGTACTAGTTCCACAAGGCTATTTTTCTTGAAAATTGTCTCACCCTAAGTTGCACTAATCGTTGCCTAGTGTAACATGCCCTGAAATGAGGATGTCTCGTAATTTTTTTCTACCTGAAACAGTGACCAAAAGTAGAACTCGGTTCTACTTGGTGCAATGGTGATTGTAATAAAAACTTGGCGAGACAAGCTCATTTCAGTGCATGATGCATTGCGGAACGTTTGGTGCAACTTGTGGTCCAACGGCGGGACAAAATTTCGAGACAAGTTCCAAGAAAAATTCCTATTGTAACAGTGCCTTAAATTAGCCGTGAGTCGTGCGTTTCATAAGACGTGACAAACCTCCTGAGCGCGGGGACCGGAGGAGTTCATTTTGAGTCTGTGGAGCAACACCAGCTTGCAAATATTCCAATGAATGTTATTCAGCAATTAATTTGTACAGTCACAAATTAAAGTTCTAGTTAGGCTCGACCAGGGGCGGGGGGGAGCCTGGCACTTTTTTTGTATCAGAATCATCCAACAAAAGTTGACGTCACATCCGGTCAAATTGGCGCCCAGCAGCCTGTCTCGGCGAAGTCGAATGATGGCGTCCGGGTCAGGCATGATTTCTTCCGGTGAGGGTAAAAGACGGAATGAGTTTGCGGAATGGCATGTGGCATGGCGTGCGGAATGGCATAATTATGCGAAATACGATTTACGCGGGAAATAAATTAACTGAGGAGCGCGTCATGTTTTCGCGCCAATTTTATAAGAGCAGCAGCTTTTTTGATGCTGCGGACTCTTGCTGAATATAACAACAATTCGAGGATTTAGATCGTCTGATCGTTGATTTGGAAGAAGTGAGGGTAAAGAAAGCGATGAAAACTGTTTATATTTTTAGCATTCAAGGAACTATGAGTAAATCCGTAGTAAATTAAATTTCATGTTCATTTTTCTCCTTGCGACTTCGGTTGACAAAAATAACGTGGCAGCGTGAAGTCTTATCAGAACAAAGATTGATCCTTTACCGAGGGCAAATAATAAACATTGTTCTTTTTTAAACCCTCGGTAAAAGATCAATTCTCATGCCCTGTATGCTCGATGATTCATTTATCATGAGCGGGAAAATTAGGGCTGATTAATATTGAGATCGGAAGGGTTTGAAGAACGGACAAGAACAATTTGACCAAAATGCATTTGTGATAAGAATAGTTTCACAACCTTTCAACCAGTGTCGATAATAGGCCTTATCACGGTTTTCGACGCCATTTTGACGGGTAGGCAAACAGCCTTGAAATAACAGTGTTTGTATGGAAATCCGATGTCAAATAATTTTCATAAAACATTGCTTCAGAAAAATTCATGAATAAGAAACTTTTGGCACTAGAAAAAGGATTTTAAGAAAAGAAATTGAAGGAATATAGCTGTGCCAGAAAGCGTCCGGTCGTGTTTTGAACTTTCCATGCGTTTGTCTGTATAGCGAGCCGCCGTGAACTGCTTCTAAAAATAGTTTGCGGGAAAAAAAATACAGGGAAACGTATGGAAAATTCAAAACACGACTGGACGCTTTCTGGCACAATTACATCCCTCCAATTTTTTTTATTTAAAATCCTCTTCCTAGTGCCAAAAGTTTCCAATTCATGAATTTTTCAGAAGCGATGTTTTATGAAAATTATTTGACATCGGATTTCCATACAAACACTGTTATTTCAAGCCTGTTTGCCTTCTCGTCAAAATGGCGTCGAAAACCGTGATGAGGTTAGACACCATACTTGTCATCTGCTTTTTTGCTCTAGGGCTTTTTCGCTTTTAAATTTGAAGTTAGGTTGGGACGTCTGGCACTCAGTGATAGACCTTAATTAAATACGGATATGGTTAGTTCGATAACGCGTAACTGAACTACATGAATCGCCGTATTGAATAGCTAGCTAGGTCAGCAGCTCAACAGTGTCTTGCGTACTCGTAGCTCGACGAAAATGTAAGGTGAGAAAAAGTAGAACATATTTTTCCCATGAGTTGTACAAATTGTTTATTCGTTACCTTATGTAACCGTCAAAGAGTCTGATAAAAATGACCGAGATTAAATTTAAAATTTCTCACATAACAGTTTTGGCCTTGGACTGATATTATTTCTCAAGTCTGCTGTTGCTTTTTGTCCAGGCTACTCGCTGCCACCTTCTTTTTGTCAACCAGAAATTTAATTTATTCTTAGTTCCTAGAATGCGAAACTTCATCGATTTCTTCACTCTCACTTCCTATCCAACGATCAGACATGTTCTATCCCAGGCCTTTATTTTCTAATCCTCGATCTGTTGTTTGGTTGTTTAATAGCCCGCAACATCGAGAAAACTGCTGCTCTTATAAAATTGGCGCGAAAACAGGACGCGCTGTTCAGTTAATTTATTTCTTTAAGTCATTCCGCATATCTCGTATTTCGCATAATTATGCCATTCCGCACGCCATACCACATGCCATTCCGCAAACTCTTTCCGCCTTTTACCCTCACCGGATTTCTTCGGATTTTTGAGCCATCAGTATCAGGAATTGTGAACTGTGGATATAAAAGATGTTCTAAAGATATTGCTTCGACTTCACGAGCAACGGTCTTCCAAAGGAGTAATTTTTTCTTTTTTTTTGACGGGAAATACGAGACAGCTAAGCGTTGTGTCATGGCAAAAATTTCACACTCTCAAAACGAGTGGCGTTCAGACTTTTGGCTCTTGTGGCTTCTGATCGTTCGAAAGCTGAAATTTTAATACCCTATCCCGTATGCAACATAATAGAGGAGACATCGTCAGTCATAGTTTGTAGTGTTAACATCGGGAACCTAATTATCTCTCGACGTGAAGTATTGGAAGCCTGTATCATTGAAGCTGTTCGTTGTAACGGACTCGTAATCTTCGAGGTGAGTAAATGTAGTTATCTTCATTTCCAGTTCTTTTCTGCCGACGTGAGTACCGTTACATGTGGGCCTTAGAGTAATAAGTCGGTTTTGTGCTTTGTAGTTCTTTCATAAAGACGCAAGTGAGGTGTAATAAATAAATAGTACAGTAATTGCACGGAATGCCCGCAGGGCAGGCCGTGTCTAGGTTTGGGTCGGGTATCGTCGTCGTAGCCACAAATGTGCACATTAATTTATGATTTAAAATATGTCTTCCCCTGGTTGGGATGTATTATTCTGATTGTCTTCAACAGAAGCGGCCCAATCAAAATCTATTTTTCATGCACATATCACGAGAGAGGGGACCCACTCATTCCTTCCTTTGTGACGTCAAATCATCATTTGATTTATTCATTAAACCTAGATTAAATTCTTCCCTCTCCCAGAAGGGATCTATTGTTTTGATTGTCTTAAACAAAAGCGGCCCAATCAAAATCCATTATCGGCGCATATATCACGAGGGAGGGGACCCACTCATCTCTACTTGTGTGACGTCAAAGCAGATCATCATTTGGAAAAGTTGTTTTCATTCAATGGCGGCCACATGTCTGAATTAAGGACTCTGATCTGCCGTCTTCAGAAAGAAAACAAACGTTTTTCGAGCAGTAAATCGAAATAATAACTTCTAGGTAGTACTCGAAAGTTGAAACGGTGGAAATTGGGAGAGTTCACAGCGAAGAAACTACGCTTTTACAAACAGATCAAATAATTCAAAGCGAAGTAAGCCAGACCACTTCAGCGGAGTCATGACGTTATTGCAGAGTTATTCCGAGTATGATTCCCAGTAACACATCTATAAAATATCACACAGTCTCTCTGAATAAAACCATTCAATTATTTCAGTTGTGAAGGGAGGATACAGTTGACTATAAAAATAAGCGAAAAAACTGTATCTTTAAATTTAATCTTATTAGAAGGGAGGATAGTTTTTAAATATCTGCGAAACATATCATGGGGAATAAATGGGGCTACATAAAGCATTCCGTGTAATGCTGATTAAGGGCATCTTGTTCTCTTATCTGAAATGCATTTATATCATGTTGTCCTGCAAGTGTGGGCTTGAGGAGGGGCTTGAGTAAGGAAATGTATCTGTGTGGCCTGGTTCATGTTGCTAGTGTGAGACAGTTGTTAAAGTTATTGATGTCAAACCATCTTAAACAATAAATTAAATAGCATTGCAAATGACATTTGTGAAGTATTGAAAGAAACAACCCTTTCACCCTTTACTTCATCTGCACTCTCACCACTTGCATGGTGCTCATGGGTTAGGGCTTTTTATACAATATAATTTCTGAGTAAAATAACCCTTCAACCATCAAGATCAGCTGTAACATCAAGGTTCTTTCAAAGGTATTCAGCCGTAACAGGTGTTACGGGTTACGGCTCTTAATGACAGCTCTGTATATATACATTTAATATATAATCTTCTGTCTTTTTTTGTGAGGGTGTTGGGGTGGGAGGTTTGTTGTTTTGGTGTGGTGATTGAATTTTTAAGCGTTCTTTGAATTGAACTAATATGAAATTTACAAGTAGGCCTCTCATTTGCATCCTTGACAAGCATGAAGGAGAGAAAGTTGAAAACACATCACCTATTGCTTTTCTTACATTTAAGGTCTACTGTCACTGAACTAGCATGTGTTTTTTGAACTGTTGCTATGGTTATTTGACTTGTTGATTTTCAATGAACCATAGGACTTCTAGATTTTTACAAATTTACCAATGGGCCACTAATCTGCATCATTGACAAGAAGGAAGTGGAACTATGTACAAGAAAAAGCTACATTATTGGGCAGCTGTTGCCAAATATGATTACAAAAACAAACAATGGATGAGTGAGCAATAGATTTAAATGCATGCAAGCCTGTTACCATTATTTATAATACATAGATACTTATTAGTTTCACTTGCACTTTCTGCCTACTCTAAATATGGACCATGCTCCCGTAAAACCCTCTCCCCTCCCCTCTCCTTTTATCTGCCTTATTGGAATAAAAAAAAACCTTTCACCTATAGTTATTCTTTCAATTGAGGTCTACTGTCACTGAACTGATGTGTGGTTTTTGAACTGTTGTGTAGTTATTGAACTTTTGATTTTTCAATGAATTGAACAGAACTCAATATTATTCCTTGTCAAAATGAACTTTGAATTTCACTGGTTCAAAGGAGACAATGTTATTTAGTAAATAAACCCCTTCAGGCGGCTGGTATGTCGGCTGATAATGTCTGAGGCTGAGAGATTGTCCGAAAAATGAATGTTTGGCCGAGAAGCGAAGCTTCGAGGGCAAATGTGAAATTTTGAGGACAATCTCTCAGCCAAGGACATTATCAGCCGACATACCAGCAAGCCAGAAAGGGGTTTATTTATTTTAATCCTCCCATTAATTTTTACATCGTGCGAAAACCGCTCGTAAAAAAGCCAGTGCTGATCTGATGGCAGATGCGTGTGATTGATGTAAACAATTACATTCGATTGGTTTACAGGAACTTTATTTTCCCTGTGATTGGATGAAAACTTGACAAACTGACTCAATATGAGTAGGACTAAATCTGAAAGTCTACTCGTAACTTTCTACACCCTCAAAGACGTTTACAGCATGTTTAGTTGACATTTTTGTACTTTCCGGAACAGAATTTGCGACCAGCTTTTAGCTGTAAACATGACTGGACATCTACAAAATGAGTTTGTTTTTTCTTCCTTGTAAAGTGATAAAGATGAAAAGGTGAATTTCTTGAGCTGGCTTTTTTCCGCTGGCTTTGTTTTCTTTTCAATGGAAATAATAGGAGGGCAAATATTGACGCAGGCGGGGGTTATTGCGTGATAACCGTCCTGTGAATTTGTAGCCAATAAAATCACACGAAAATTGATGGGTGGGTTATAATAGAACTTAACGTATGGGTCAATTTCTGCTGCTAGATAACCTCCAGGAATATTTTGCAATATTTTTTTTTTCTTTATGTTCTCTTCCCAACCTTGGACACAGAGAAAAAGACAATTCCCCACCCTTAAATATTTGGCACCAACTAAGTAACATAACTGAAATAACTGGTAAATAAATAATGACATAATTTGTCAGCCATAAAGAGTTTTCAAAGTCCATTTAACTTTCTATGTGTCCTTTGATAACCCAAAGAGACATCAAAACAAGGTAAGAACATCACTCATGCCACTTGTCTGTGGCTTATCGCATACTGTTTGTTCTTACTACAATTTGACGTCACGTGCATAATTATAGTACAAATGTATAATTAACAATTATTCCACAAGCGCGTGTTGGATATGAGATGATAGACAGCCAACGAGGCACATAGCGCCGAGTTGGCTATAATCATTTCATATCCAACAAGCATGAGTGGAATAATTGTTTTATATAAAAACAATCAAAAAATATTGGTAGATTTTGCTGATTTCGCTATGCAAGAACAATTAGAAGACAATTAATGGTCTCTATTCCTAGGGCATGGTATAATGGCTCATATACCATGGCAGCTATGCCAATCAAATCGTTCAAATTACATTATACCATGATCCAGTTTTTAACAAAAAGCCTTCACCCATGAGCACCATGCCAGTGGTGAGATTGCAGATAAAGTTAAGCTAGAAGGGGTTGTTGTTTATTTCAATACTTCAGAAATGCCATTCGCAATTTAATGCTATTTAATTTATTGTTTAAGATGGCTTGACATCAATAACTTTAACAACTGTCTCACACTAGCAATATGAACCAGGCCACGCAGATACATTTTCTTACTCAAGCCCCTACATGATATGAACGCATTTCAGATAAGAGAATTACTGTACTATTTATTTATCAAACCTCACTTGCGTCTTTATGAAAGAACTACAAAGCACAAAACCGACTTACTACTCTAAAGCCCACATGTAAAGGTATTCACGTCGGCAGAAAAGAACTGGAAATGAAAATAACTACATTTACTCACCTCGAAGATTACGAGTCCGTTACAACGAACAGCTTCAATGATACAGGCTTCCAACATTTCACGTCGAGAGATAATTAGGTTCCCGATGTTAACACTGCAAACTATGACTGACGATGTCTCCTCCATTATTTTTCACACGGGATAGGGTATTAAAATTTCAGCTTTCGAACGATCAGAAGCCACAAGAGCCAAAAGTCTGAACGCCACTCGCTTTGAGAGTGTGAAATTTTCGCCATGACACGACGCTTAGCTGTCTCGTATTTTCCGTCAAAACAATAGAAAAAATCACTTCCTTGGAAAACCCTTGCTCATGAAGTCGAAGCAATATCTTTACAACATCTTTCATATCCACAGTTCACAATTCCTGATACTGATGGCTCAAAAATCCGAAGAAATCATGCCTGACCCGGACGCCATCATTCGACTTCGCCGGGGCGCAAATTTGACTGGATGTGACGTCAACTTTTGTTGGATGATTCAGATACGAAAATTTGACGAGTCCCTGGGCTCGACTGAACAGGTCTCAGTGAGGTATCAAAAAGTATCCTAATAGTTTTGTACATCAAGTAAAAATTTGATAAGCGTATATAAGTTTAATCACGACTATGTACAAGGAAAACTTTTACAACAAAACTTACGAAAGACAAAACCATCCACTGAAAATATAAGAAAATTTAGCCCCGTGCGTACACTCCATCCAGTAAAGACAAAAGGCCATTTCCGAGCTGCTTTGACCTCCATTTGAAAGCGTGGCTTAGTGCAAAGTTTCTATTATGAAATGAAAGTTTTCATTCATATGCAAACAAAGCTAATTTTCGTATGAATAACTTTGCACTTAGCCTCGCTTTGAAAATGAGGTTTGCAGCAACTCGGAAATGGCCAATTACCTTCGACGAGAGACCACAGTCGTTGGTAGGTACACAACTTGAACAGCTGCGATATTAATTGAAGCCTGAAAAGAAATTTGAACGGGGTATCAGCCCGCTATCCGTGCGATATTATTGGTGCAGTTCTCTCGTAGTTCAAGGAGTCGAATCTTGTAATGTTGAAACCTAATTGTGCTTTTTGCTTTTCTTATTCCTTTTTTTTGTTTTGTTTGTTTGTTTGTTTTTTTTTTGCAACTGTTCAAGTTCCCTCCCTCACTGCGATGGCCTCCCCTGTCTTTACATCTTCCAACCGCTTTTTAAATGTGTACCTCATATATCCAGCCTGAATTTTACACCATTTGGTCGACATCTTTATACAATAAGTTCTGCAAAAACAAGCACAAACTTAGTGATAAAGCTGGCTAAAATAAGGATAAGAAAAACGTAAGGGAAAAGTTCTAGGAAACTTTACCGGCTACTCTGAAAAATTTAAAACAAACCACTGTCAATTAAGGTATATTAGGAGGCCGATTACATGAGCCGGGCTTGTTCGGTTTGCCGCGATTGCATCTCTTAATTTTACGTTTGTTAATTAATCACTTTGGCTGATTATTTTTCACACACAAAAAGCTGTTCCTTCATTTGTCACATTTAAATTAACATATGTATTTTCGATGAAAAATGTCGTTGTAGTGCGAAAATTTGTGGTGAAAAAATGCTGCCCGTTAGGCGATTACATAGAAAACTCTCAACCCGATTATTTAGGGGAACGCTCAATTCTCGTATAATTTGTTGTGATTAATTATAACAGACATGCCGAGATGTCGAGCAGGCTAACCGGGCCAGCCCGGCGCATGTAACCGGCCGAAAAGTGTTCGAAAAGCTGAACCATACAGGATCTGTCACAACACCTGCGCATACAGCCGCCTCCGCCTCACAGACAACGGTTTTTAAATAAGTGTAGAAGAAAACCATAGTAGTTACTCTGCTCCAATCACTGCACAAGCAAGCAACAATAGGAACCAATCCACCGTACAGAAAAAGATGGCGGATGTACACTTTAACCAATATATCTTGCAAGCTTAGTGCAGCCAGTCAGTCCGAAGGGCGCCGGAAATTGCACGACAAAACTCTTCGTCGCGCCATTCCCGCGCCGGGAACAACATGCACATAGCAAGCCACATTTTTGGGGGACATTCCTCCTTCTACTAACTGAAATTGTGAAAACTGCGTTTGAGATTTGTAGTAGCTGTTTAAGTATCTTTTTTATTTGCGTTTTAATCGTGTTTAGACTTTTCCTTTGCTAAGAATTATGGATAAATGTACCAGTTGTCATCTTTTTCGGTATGGTGCATTCAAATCCAAAGAAAATACAAGTAAGCGGCGTTAGGCACGAGAAAACGGGTGTGAGAAACACAAAATTGACTTCCTTTTTTACATCAGAATGGCAGAAAGTTTGTAAAAAATAAACATAACGTAAAGTTATATCTCTTAGTTATAGTTCACTGTTCGCGAATTTAGATCTGACAAAAGTTGTACTAACCACAGTTCCAGATAACGTTCAGCCGTCTTTGCATGATTGTCTCCAAACACTTTTTTTCTAACATCTGACGTGTGCTGGAACAACTGGAGAGCAGAGGTGTAGTCATCTAGCTAATATTGTGTGATTCCTAGTGAATAGTAACTATCAGCTGTCCTTCCGTGTTCTTCTCCAAACAGTTTTCTTCTAACATCCAACGTGGGTTGAGACGACTAGAGAGCAAAGGTGTAGTCACCAAGCTGAAATTGTGTGACTCCTAGTGAATGGTAACTATCATTTGTACCTTCCGTGTTCTTCTCCAAACAGTTTTCTTCTAACATCTAACGCGTGCTGGTCTGACAGGAGAGAAGACGTGTAGACTACTCACCAGGCTCATGCTGTGTGTTCCCGAGTGAATGGTAACTGTTAGCTGTCTTTGCATATTCTTCTTGTAATATCTAACACGTGAAGCTGTGACTGGAGAGCGAAAGTGTAGTCACCAAACTAAATTTGCGTGATCCCGAGTGAATGATAACTATCAGCTGTCCTTGCATGTTCTTCTCTAAACAAGTTTCTTATAAAATCTAACGCGTACTGCTGTGACTGGACAGCAAATGTGTAGTCACCAAGCTCATGTTGCGTCATCCCGAGTGAATGGTAACCATCACCTGTCCTTGCATGTTCTTCTCCAAACAGGTTTCTTCCTAAATTCTAACGCGTGCTGATTTCACTTGAGAGCAGAAGTGTAATCAATAAGCCCATGTTGCGTGATCTCGAGTGAATGGTAACTGTCAGCGGTGTATGCATGTTCTTCTCCAAACAGTTTTCTTCTAACATCTAACGCGTGCTGGTGTGACTGGAGAGCAGAGGTGTAGTCAGCAAGCTTATGTTGCGTGATCTCGAGTGAATGGTAACTATAGGCGGTGTGTGCATGTTCTTTTCCAAACAGTTTTCTTCTAATGTCTAATGCGTGCTGCTTTGACTTGAAAGCAGAGGTGTGGTCACCAAGAGCATGTTGCGTGATCTCGTGTGAATGATAACTATTAGCGGTGTTTGCATGTTCTTCTCCAAACAGTTTTCTTGTAACATCTAACGCGTTCTGCTGTGGCTGGAGAGCAGAAGTGTAGTCACCAAGCTCATGTTGCGTGATCCCGAGTGAACGGTAACTATCAGCGGTGTGTGCATGTTCTTCTCCAAACAGTTTTCTTGTAACATCTAACGCGTTCTGCTGTGGCTGGAGAGCAGAAGTGTAGTCACCAAGCTCATGTTGCGTGATCCCGAGTGAACGGTAACTATCAGCGGTGTGTGCATGTTCTTCTCCAAACAGTTTTCTTGTAACATCTAACGCGTTCTGCTGTGGCTGGAGAGCAGAAGTGTAGTCACCAAGCTCATGTTGCGTGATCCCGAGTGAACGGTAACTATCAGCGGTGTGTGCATGTTCTTCTCCAAACAGTTTTCTTGTAACATCTAACGCGTTCTGCTGTGGCTGGAGAGCAGAAGTGTAGTCACCAAGCTCATGTTGCGTGATCCCGAGTGAACGGTAACTATCAGCGGTGTGTGCATGTTCTTCTCCAAACAGTTTTCTTGTAACATCTAACGCGTGCTGCTTTGACTGGAGAGGAGAAGAGTAGTCAGCAAGCTTATGTCGCGTGATCCCAAGTGAATGGTAACTATCAGCGGTGTGTGCATTTTTCTCCAAACAGTTTTCTTCTAACATCTAACGCGTAATGGTGTGACTGGAGAGGAGAAGTGTAGTCACCAAGCTCATATTGCGTGGTCCCGAGTAAATGGTAACTATCACCTCTCCTTGCATGTTCTTCTCCAAACAGATTTCTTCGAACATGTAACGCGTACTGATTTCACTTGAGAGCAGAAGTGTAATCACCAAGCCCATGTTGCGTGATCTCGAGTGAGTGGTAACTATCAGCAGTGCGTGCATGTTTTTCTCCAAACAGGTTTCTTCTAACATCTAACGTGTGCTGGTGTCACTGGAGGACAGAAGTGTAGTCACCAAGCTCATTTTACGTGATCCCGAGTGAAAGGTAACTATCAGCAGTGCGTGCATGTTCTTCTCCAAACAGGTTTCTTCAAACGTCTAACACGGTCTGCTTTGACTGGAGAGCAGAAGTGAAGTCACCAAGCTCATGTTGCGTGATCCCGAGTGAATGGTAACTATCAGCGGTGTGTGGATGTTCTTCTCTAAACAGGTTTCTTTTAACGTCTAACGCGTGCTGGTGTGACTGGAGAGCAGAAGTGTAGTCACCAAGCTCATGTTGCGTGATCCCGAATGAATGGTAACTATCAGCGGTCTTTGCATGTTCTTCTCCAAACAGTTTTTTTCTAACATCTAACGCGTGCATGTGTGACTGAAGGGCAGAAGTGTAGTCAGCAAGCTTATGTTGCGTGATCCCGAGTGAATGGTAACTATCAGCGGTGTGTGCATGTTCTTCTCCAAACAGTTTTCTTCTAATATCTAACGCGTGCTGGTGTGACTGGAGGGCAGAAGTGTAGTCAGCAAGCTTATGTTGCGTGATCCCGAGTGAATGGTAACCATCAGCGGTGTCTGCATGTTCTTCTTCAAACAGGTTTCTTCTAACATCTAACGCGTGCTGGTGTGACTGGAGGGCAGAAGTGTAGTCACCAAGCCCATTTTGCGTGATCCCGAGTGAATAATAACTGTCACCAGTCTGTGCATGTTTTTCTCCAAACAGGTTTCTTCTAACATCTAACGCGGTCTGCTTTGACTGGAGAGCAGAAGTGTAGTCAGCAAGCTTATGTTGCGTGATCCCGAGTGAATGGTAACTATCAGCGGTGTCTGCATGTTCTTCTCCAAACAATTTTCTTCTAACATCTAACGCGTGCTGGTGTGACTGGAGGGCAGAAGTGTAGTCACCAAGCTCATTTTGCGTGATCCCGAGTGAATAGTAACTGTCACCAGTCTGTGCATGTTGTTGTCCAAACAGTTTTCTTCTAACATCTAACGCGTGGTGCTTTGACTGGAGAGCAGAAGTGTAGTCAGCAAGCTTATGTTGCGTGATCCCGAGTGAATGGTAACTAATCGCGGTGTCTGCATGTTCTTCTCCAAACAATTTTCTTCTAACATCTAACGCATGCTGGTGTGACTGGAGGGCAGAATTGTAGTCACCAAGCTTATTTTGCGTGATCCCGAGTGAATAATAACTGTCAGCAGTCTGTGCATGTTCTTCTCCAAACAGGTTTCTTCTAACATCTAATGCGGTCTGCTTTGACTGGAGAGCAGAAGTGTAGTCACCAAGCTCATGTTGTGTGATCCCGAGTGAATGGTAACTGTCACCAGTCTGCGCATGATGTTCTCCAAACAGATTTCTTCTAACATCTAACGCGTGCTGATTTCACTTGAGAGCAAAAGTGTAATCACTAAGCCCATGTTGCGTGATCTGGAGTGAATGGTAACTGTCAGCGGTGTGTGCATGTTCTTCTCCAAACAGGTTCCTTCTAACAACTAACGCATGCTGCTTTTACTGGAGAGCAGAAGTGTAGTCAGCAAGCTTATGTTGCGTGATCTCGAGTGAATGGTAACTATCAGCGGTGTCTGCATGTTCTTCTCCAAACAGTTTTCTTCTAATGTCTAATGCATGCTGCTTTGACTGGAAAGCAGAAGGGTAGTCACCAAGCTCATGTTGCGTGATCCCGAGTGAATGGTAACTATCAGCGGTGTCTGCATGTTCTTCTCCAAACAATTTTCTTCTAACATCTAACGCATGCTGGTGTGACTGGAGGGCAGAAGTGTAGTCACCAAGCTCATGTTGCGTGATCCCGAATGAATGGTAACTATCAGCGGTCTTTGCATGTTCTTCTCCAAACAGTTTTTTTCTAACATCTAACGCGTGCATGTGTGACTGAAGGGCAGAAGTGTAGTCAGCAAGCTTATGTTGCGTGATCCCGAGTGAATGGTAACTATCAGCGGTGTGTGCATGTTCTTCTCCAAACAATTTTCTTCTAACATCTAACGCGTGCTGGTGTGACTGGAGGGCAGAAGTGTAGTCACCAAGCTCATTTTGCGTGATCCCGAGTGAATAGTAACTGTCACCAGTCTGTGCATGTTGTTGTCCAAACAGTTTTCTTCTAACATCTAACGCGTGGTGCTTTGACTGGAGAGCAGAAGTGTAGTCAGCAAGCTTATGTTGCGTGATCCCGAGTGAATGGTAACTAATCGCGGTGTCTGCATGTTCTTCTCCAAACAATTTTCTTCTAACATCTAACGCATGCTGGTGTGACTGGAGGGCAGAATTGTAGTCACCAAGCTTATTTTGCGTGATCCCGAGTGAATAATAACTGTCACCAGTCTGTGCATGTTCTTCTCCAAACAGGTTTCTTCTAACATCTAACGCGGTCTGCTTTGACTGGAGAGCAGAAGTGTAGTCACCAAGCTCATGTTGTGTGATCCCGAGCGAATGGTAACTGTCACCAGTCTGCGCATGATGTTCTCCAAACAGATTTCTTCTAACATCTAACGCGTGCTGATTTCACTTGAGAGCAAAAGTGTAATCACTAAGCCCATGTTGCGTGATCTGGAGTGAATGGTAACTGTCAGCGGTGTGTGCATGTTCTTCTCCAAACAGGTTCCTTCTAACAACTAACGCATGCTGCTTTTACTGGAGAGCAGAAGTGTAGTCAGCAAGCTTATGTTGCGTGATCTCGAGTGAATGGTAACTATCAGCGGTGTCTGCATGTTCTTCTCCAAACAGTTTTCTTCTAATGTCTAATGCATGCTGCTTTGACTGGAAAGCAGAAGGGTAGTCACCAAGCTCATGTTGCGTGATCCCGAGTGAATGGTAACTATCAGCGGTGTCTGCATGTTCTTCTCCAAACAATTTTCTTCTAACATCTAACGCATGCTGGTGTGACTGGAGGGCAGAAGTGTAGTCACCAAGCTCATGTTGCGTGATCCCGAATGAATGGTAACTATCAGCGGTCTTTGCATGTTCTTCTCCAAACAGTTTTTTTCTAACATCTAACGCGTGCATGTGTGACTGAAGGGCAGAAGTGTAGTCAGCAAGCTTATGTTGCGTGATCCCGAGTGAATGGTAACTATCAGCGGTGTGTGCATGTTCTTCTCCAAACAATTTTCTTCTAACATCTAACGCGTGCTGGTGTGACTGGAGGGCAGAAGTGTAGTCACCAAGCTCATTTTGCGTGATCCCGAGTGAATAGTAACTGTCACCAGTCTGTGCATGTTGTTGTCCAAACAGTTTTCTTCTAACATCTAACGCGTGGTGCTTTGACTGGAGAGCAGAAGTGTAGTCAGCAAGCTTATGTTGCGTGATCCCGAGTGAATGGTAACTAATCGCGGTGTCTGCATGTTCTTCTCCAAACAATTTTCTTCTAACATCTAACGCATGCTGGTGTGACTGGAGGGCAGAATTGTAGTCACCAAGCTTATTTTGCGTGATCCCGAGTGAATAATAACTGTCACCAGTCTGTGCATGTTCTTCTCCAAACAGGTTTCTTCTAACATCTAACGCGGTCTGCTTTGACTGGAGAGCAGAAGTGTAGTCACCAAGCTCATGTTGTGTGATCCCGAGTGAATGGTAACTGTCACCAGTCTGCGCATGATGTTCTCCAAACAGATTTCTTCTAACATCTAACGCGTGCTGATTTCACTTGAGAGCAAAAGTGTAATCACTAAGCCCATGTTGCGTGATCTGGAGTGAATGGTAACTGTCAGCGGTGTGTGCATGTTCTTCTCCAAACAGGTTCCTTCTAACAACTAACGCATGCTGCTTTTACTGGAGAGCAGAAGTGTAGTCAGCAAGCTTATGTTGCGTGATCTCGAGTGAATGGTAACTATCAGCGGTGTCTGCATGTTCTTCTCCAAACAGTTTTCTTCTAATGTCTAATGCATGCTGCTTTGACTGGAAAGCAGAAGGGTAGTCACCAAGCTCATGTTGCGTGATCCCGAGTGAATGGTAACTATCAGCGGTGTCTGCATGTTCTTCTCCAAACAATTTTCTTCTAACATCTAACGCATGCTGGTGTGACTGGAGGGCAGAAGTGTAGTCACCAAGCTCATGTTGCGTGATCCCGAATGAATGGTAACTATCAGCGGTCTTTGCATGTTCTTCTCCAAACAGTTTTTTTCTAACATCTAACGCGTGCATGTGTGACTGAAGGGCAGAAGTGTAGTCAGCAAGCTTATGTTGCGTGATCCCGAGTGAATGGTAACTATCAGCGGTGTGTGCATGTTCTTCTCCAAACAGTTTTCTTCTAATATCTAACGCGTGCTGGTGTGACTGGAGGGCAGAAGTGTAGTCAGCAAGCTTATGTTGCGTGATCCCGAGTGAATGGTAACTATCAGCGGTGTCTGCATGTTCTTCTTCAAACAGGTTTCTTCTAACATCTAACGCGTGCTGGTGTGACTGGAGGGCAGAAGTGTAGTCACCAAGCCCATTTTGCGTGATCCCGAGTGAATAATAACTGTCACCAGTCTGTGCATGTTTTTCTCCAAACAGGTTTCTTCTAACATCTAACGCGGTCTGCTTTGACTGGAGAGCAGAAGTGTAGTCAGCAAGCTTATGTTGCGTGATCCCGAGTGAATGGTAACTATCAGCGGTGTCTGCATGTTCTTCTCCAAACAATTTTCTTCTAACATCTAACGCGTGCTGGTGTGACTGGAGGGCAGAAGTGTAGTCACCAAGCTCATTTTGCGTGATCCCGAGTGAATAGTAACTGTCACCAGTCTGTGCATGTTGTTGTCCAAACAGTTTTCTTCTAACATCTAACGCGTGGTGCTTTGACTGGAGAGCAGAAGTGTAGTCAGCAAGCTTATGTTGCGTGATCCCGAGTGAATGGTAACTAATCGCGGTGTCTGCATGTTCTTCTCCAAACAATTTTCTTCTAACATCTAACGCATGCTGGTGTGACTGGAGGGCAGAATTGTAGTCACCAAGCTTATTTTGCGTGATCCCGAGTGAATAATAACTGTCACCAGTCTGTGCATGTTCTTCTCCAAACAGGTTTCTTCTAACATCTAACGCGGTCTGCTTTGACTGGAGAGCAGAAGTGTAGTCACCAAGCTCATGTTGTGTGATCCCGAGTGAATGGTAACTGTCACCAGTCTGCGCATGATGTTCTCCAAACAGATTTCTTCTAACATCTAACGCGTGCTGATTTCACTTGAGAGCAAAAGTGTAATCACTAAGCCCATGTTGCGTGATCTGGAGTGAATGGTAACTGTCAGCGGTGTGTGCATGTTCTTCTCCAAACAGGTTCCTTCTAACAACTAACGCATGCTGCTTTTACTGGAGAGCAGAAGTGTAGTCAGCAAGCTTATGTTGCGTGATCTCGAGTGAATGGTAACTATCAGCGGTGTCTGCATGTTCTTCTCCAAACAGTTTTCTTCTAATGTCTAATGCATGCTGCTTTGACTGGAAAGCAGAAGGGTAGTCACCAAGCTCATGTTGCGTGATCCCGAGTGAATGGTAACTATCAGCGGTGTCTGCATGTTCTTCTCCAAACAATTTTCTTCTAACATCTAACGCATGCTGGTGTGACTGGAGGGCAGAATTGTAGTCACCAAGCTTATTTTGCGTGATCCCGAGTGAATAATAACTGTCACCAGTCTGTGCATGTTCTTCTCCAAACAGGTTTCTTCTAACATCTAACGCGTGCTGCTTTGTCTGGAGAGCAGAAGTGTAGTCAGCAAGCTTATGTTGCGTGATCCCGAGTGAATGGTAAGTATCAGCGGTGTGTGCCTGTTCTTCTCCAAACAGGTTTCTTTTAACATCTAACGCGTGCTGCTTTGACTGGAGAGCAGAAGTGTAGTCACCAAGCATGTGTTGCGTGATTCCGAGTGAATAGTAACTATCAGCGGTGTATGCATGTTCTTCTCCAAAGAGTTTTCTTCTAACATCTAACGCGTGCTGGTGTGACTGGAGAGCAGAAGTGTAGTAACCAAGTTTAAGTTGCGTGTTTCCGAGTGAATAGTAATTGTTTGTTGAGCTTGCGTGTTCTTTTCCAAATAGCTCTAGTGTTATGGCTAGAGAATTAAACTTTTCCGTTAGTGCCTCCAGATAGTTTTTTTTGTGGTGGTGAAACTCACCAAGATCCAAATAACACTTAGCAAGTGCTTCACTATGTACTTGATAAGAATTTGCAGTGGTGTCTTTACGTTCGGACGGACATTCTTTGCTGGGATTATATTGCTTCAGTGCTGTTTGATAAAAACTGATTCTTTCTTTGTACAGTTTTTCTTGGTCTTCTGTTTGGATACAATGCACTATGAGTTCGGTAACAATGCGATGAAAATTGAACAGACCGGGAGACATTAGTTCCTGCTTTTCGACTTCGTTTAGTATTTGGAACACAGCATTAGCTAAATACGTCTTCGCATCAGTATCAATAAAATTCTTTGTTGCTTCGCTGACAAGAAAGATGACTTCTAATTGAAGTGGCTGATTAGGAGAAACACTGGTGTTCCTTTGAGGGTTCGCTTCATTTTCGGTCTTTGCTTTTCCTTGTTTTTCCAGTGGGGAAATGACAAGTAGCTGTGTGTCTCCAGCCGTTCTGCATTCGTTCTGTGCCATTCTGAAAAACTCAGCTGAGTTTGACGCGTTCGTTTCAAATTTGTAGAAAGAAGCAAGGATCTGGAAAACAACAGCTCTGAGAATGATATGCTCAGGAGTTCCATTCATTAAAGGAAAGGCCTCACGTAAACAGTGAATTCCATCTTTTGTCTCTCCGATAACAATTTGGCAGATTCCTAAGTAGCACAAACGTTTGCCCTCTTCCGCCAAAACTGAACTGCAGGAGGTTTGCATGTTTTTCGCGACAGAAAGCTGCTTCATATTTCTGCTAGCATTCAAATTCACTACATCTACAAAACACCTGGAAACAAGTAATTGCCTGTGGTACACACGTTCGCCAAGGTTATCTGAAGCCTTTAAAGCTTTGTCGAAAATGTCATATAAGTTATTGTGCTCAGTACTACTCCAAAATAAGGAGACTAGAAAGATCTCCGCCTTAACCAATACTTGAAAAACACTCGAAGCTGTCTTGGGATCCAAAATACCCTCTAAAAGGCTTGTAAGAATAATATGTTTGTCTTCGTAGAATTCTATAAATGCTTCCATGGAGTGACCAGTAAGAAACTTGTCGTTCAGCTTCTTGAAGAGGGAAACGTAAAACGCATTGACGCGGGATTTTGAGTTTAGAACCGTTTCTTTCATTTCTTGTTCCCCCTTCTCTCTTGCAAACGATTGAATGAGCTTGTGCATTGAGAATGACTCGAGGTTTGCACTTGAATCGAGAAGGGATTTCCTCAGGAGGCTTTGTAATATCTTTTTGGCATCGACAATTCTTGTCTCTGCTAAAGCAGCTTCAGCGACCTCGAAAGTGAAATTTGAAGGAAGAATGCATAGGGAAACTAGCGCCTCTTTTTCTTTTGCGGAGAGTCTCTGGAAAGAGGAGTCAAAAAGAAATTGCAGTCGTTGATTGGTCGGATAATCTGGGTTGTCTAACATCTCCAAGATGCTTTCTGTTGAAGCCTCCATAAAATCTTTAAGAAACGGACTTAGTTGAGCACTTTGTCCGGAAATTAAGGAACATAACAGCCTTATGGCCAAAGGTACATGTCCACAAATTTGCGTAATTTGTCTGCAGTCGGAGTTGTTAACAGCTGGAAGCAATGCGTGAACTAGGGATTGAGAAGAAGCTTCATTCAGAGGTCGTATTCTTACCGACTCATGGCCTTGAAAATTCAAGTTCATAAATTGGAAGGACTCCCTTGTTGTTACAATGAATGTCACCTTTTCATTTCGCCGAAGAATTTCTTCCAGAAGTTGAATGACGTCTTCCTTCACTTTCGGCAAGCCACTTTCTAATATGTCATCAGCGTTATCAAGAATAACTACGAAGGGATCTAAAATCTCGCCAACACGTTGGCAAAGCTCGTCATCCAGGGATAAACGCTGAACCGATGATTGATCATTTGTGGCAAATTGCCTGACGATACTAAGAAGGTTTGATGTTATATCTTCTTTTGACTGACGTCCTCGCAATGAGAGAAAATAGACGGGCAGTCCTTGATCTTTGAGATCATGTCCCACTTTAATCGCAACCGACGTTTTACCGAACCCCGGTGAACCCCAGACTGACACGATTCTGGTCGATTCGGAAGTAACGTGACCAACGATCTCCTGACACTCTCTTTGACGGCCAGTGAAATTAGGAACCATTGGAGGAAGGCAAGATCTTGTTAGCGATGCTTTTGCACCTTTACAGACAAAAAAAAAAGTTTTATGGCAGTTTTGTTTAAAACCCGGTCTCTCCCTTTCTCTTTCTCTGTGGCTTCCTTGCACGACTCTCTTTACTCATTTACTGGTCCGCGATCTTTTGACTAACTAGGGTTAATTTCTGACACCAGTCATGTAATATAAAAAGCAAACCAAAGATATTTCGTTAATTCTGTTCTTAAACTGAGCAAAAACAGCATCCGCAATAGGAAAAAGATTTGAAAGTCATTCCTGTTATGTCAGGCTCAGTAAAGGGTAAAAGTTTCATGGTTCTGTCATTTGACTACAACTACAAGGAGGCATTTAGTTTTCCTTTTCCAACTTAAATTTTGGAAAATAGAATGTGGAGGATATAACACTATCTCTAATTAGAATGAAAAATTCATGAGAGATTAGATTATTGTAGTCAAGCGACGTCATAATCAAAATGTCCCGTTTCAATGGTAAGAGTGGCCAAACCAGTTCCCAGGCTCGTAGGCGTATATGTTGTGCTCGTCTGTAAGAGGCAAAGAACGAGAGGAAAGAGTTTTTGCGTTTTGATCACTAGGGGAAAGTGCATTGTCCATGATAAGGAGGTTTCCGTTTTGTACAGGTATAAGTAACCAAGGTAACGTTTACCTGTGTCCCTGAGCCTCGTTTTTAGGATTTTTCCCGTAAAAAATTACAAGGTTTGGAACGAGCTTAGACTAAGAGTTAAGTTTTCCATCAAAATATTCCTTGAAGGTTTTTTTTTACCTCTGACGCCTATATTATGAGACTGGAAGGTCCTTACCTGAAGTCTTCAACTGAGCATCGCGTTTATCTTTCGCCAATATTAGCTCGTCAATCTTTTGTTCCAACATTGCGATGTCTCTTTTACTTGCTGTGAGGCCTTTCTGATTCAGCTTAATGTCAGCTGCCAATGCTTTCAAATCGTCGATGTCAGTGGTTATACCCTCCAGAAACATGATGTACTTTCGAAACTCTTTTATGATACCTTGTTCCAATTTATGGACTTCATTTGTTGGAAAGTCCGACTCGGTCAAACTTCCAATGGCATCAATCACAACCGTCGTAACTCCAAGAGCTTTGAACGTATCTTTAGCATGTTGCACACGTTGATCAAATGTTATTTTGTCCATCTCTGAGCTTGGCAAATGGCAAAATGAATTTCTCAGCAGTCGAAGTTGATCAACCGCAAGTGCAAAGGTTTCAGCATTGTTTCCAACCGAGCTCACCACGGATACATGAAAACGTCCATGAGGTACACCACGAGGCTTTACGTACAAATCACTGAGTGTTTTGCGGCGACCTGAGCTATCAAGTAAGGCGAAGGACTGCGCAAACAAGGTGGCCTGGAATAAGGCAGTGCAATCCCATTCATTGTAAGACAGGTGTGTAGGAACTCTGGTTGTACCACCCTCTGTGGACACAAACAGTTTTCTCACAGCAAGAGAGTCATCCCAGAGCTGGAATCCAGCGCGATGTCCAAAGGTATTGTCCCACATGGTTTTGAAAGTCTGGCGTAACGCTTTGGGGAATTCATTTAAAACGAGGGATGAAAACTTGAAGTAATTTAATTCATCGTCTCGATAAGGTCTCAACGCCATCTCGTATCAACATGTGTTACAAATGATACTCAGGAATCCAACTGGACTTGAATTAACTGAAACCAATGATACCAGAGAACAAATTGTGACAAATACCCACTTTTTTGGCATTTTGAATTGTTCATTCAAACCGCGCGCCAGACTCGATTCAGACCTTTAAATCACTGGTCAAGCGCACCGTAGATTGTCTGAAAGCATGCATTTCTATATATTACTTTGATCTTGCAAAAAAGTTTGGCCTTTCTGCCCTTCTCGTCAGTCGCTAACACATTTTGAATATCTGTTGCCAAGTTGATTAAAAATTCGTCTAGTTTAGGTATGAATTCCAAGATTTTTTCGAATGATATTAATTGTTGTTACGTTAAGGTCTCTCACAGCAGTTTCCGCAAATTATTTTTGAGAGATGAACACTGCCACATTTTATCAGTTGATACAACAATAATGGTATCAAACGAACACCTGATCATTGGCAAACAAGTCCTGGTCATTTTCTGGACTTAATAGCCTACCATGAAAAGCATAACCTGATTAAAAAAAGCCTTTTTCTAGATTTAAGTGGTTACAATTTAAAAACAAGCTAGGTGAACCCCATTTATTTATGGCACCGTGATCAGCTGCAAGTTTTGCAAAGTTTAAAAAAAGTGATATGGAGGCGTTCTTAGCCACCTGTTTTTAACAGGTTATACTGTTGCTATGGTAACCTATCAAGTTACCATTATCCCGTTCATCTAAGGTGATATTGCCGAGACGTGTTTGCGCCGTTTCAAAGGTGGCGTTTGAAACCATGACAAGGTCTACTGCGTATTGTAACAAATAGCGTGCCTTTTTACAAATTTCAACCAAATGCTAGTGAAAGCAATTTGAATAACAAAGTAAAGACTAAGATCTTTCTGCGAATTCAAAATTAACGTGATTAATACAAAACCAATCAGCATTTTCTCACAGCATGTCGGCTCTGTGCTGCACGCATAGCGAGCGTAAAACAAAGAGAGGTCTAAGTGAAAAGGCACCCGATTTGAAAAAAAATCCATAAAGCTGTCAAATGTCTGAGAGGATAAGTGGAAGTGGAAGTGATGCATAACCACCGGGAACTGTGCTTAAGACTCGAAGTATAGATTGAAATTAAAACTATAATCTTTTGATTGTCTTCATTAGCTGACTTAATTACTGTCCCGCTATTTTAAAAAACACTAAATTTCTCCAAATTTCGTCTGCTTGTTAAAAAAAAAACAGTCTCGACTGTTTTGTTCTGCGTCAGATAAACAGTCTCAACCCAAAGCCCCGAAACAATTCAGAATACAACACAGTCATTAAATAAATAGAAATAGCGGAAAGCCATGCCAGTCAGCTAAAATTAGCTCTGTGGCTCTTGTTTAGTGCCATCGATGCAGAGTATCGGACGGGGAAAAAAGTTCTACAAGAGCACTTTTTCATCTTATTTTAGTCTCTAATGATATAAGTAACGTTAAGAGTGGTCAGGATGGTCTTAGTTAAGAGGCTCTTGCCCATAACTCAACACATACACATTTAAATTATTCATAGTCCCAGGTGTAGCCAATATCAAACCAACAAACATGAGTCAAAGTTCCCTTTGTATTTCAGATCAACACCAGACAGTCTTCTCCTTTATCAAAAAATTAGTAAAAAGGCCATCACCATGTCATGTAAGTGGGTGATGAGATACCCCGCTTCAATCTTTAAGTGATTTCAGACAAGAGAAACCACTTAAACGGTACTCGAATGTCCGATGGGAGTGTACTTGCTTATACACGTTGTACAAAGGAGGGGGGGGGGGGGGGTTGGGGAGGGGTTAGATCTTACCATTCGGGAAGGCCATATAATGAAACAACACACACCGAGAGCCTAGTAAAATAAGCCGGATCATTCAAATCAAATTTGCCGTGTCATTTACAGTTTGCTGCAAACAATCCAAGTCATCGTTCGATTACACGGGGCCATCTAAAACTAACTCAGTAATCTTGAAAAACAACTTTCCAGTTAAACTTGTCTTTCAGTCCCTTGCATTATTTTCAATCATAACGTACCGTTGTTAAACAGTTTCAAAACTTGTCGTAATAACGCAGCTTCCAACGGAGGAGCAATTCTCAGTCTAAGTTTGCAATATAAAGACGAAATTATGTACGCATGTAAGCACTTATTTACAAGAACCTCCGTTAAATTTGAGCAACAGAATAATTACATAAAAAGAAACACCTACTCTTTCAGGATTGGTACAACTGGGCGCTTAGGATTGCAAAATATTTGCCGGAGAATCATGCGCAAAGTTCAAAGGCCTTCCTCTCCTTGAAACTTCGCTTCGACAGCATTTTAATTCCTCGAAGGTCGGGCGACGTTCGAAGACGACAGGGCGGAAGCTGCCAGTTTTGTCTTGGAGCCATGAAGCCCCACTTTTCCTCATTAAAGGATACAAAACTCCAATTAAACCTTTTGTGACAGCCCTGGGAACCTTCTTTATGCCGCAAAAATACTGAGTAAGATTCCATTTCAAACATTCGAGTATCTAGCGGCATGGATCAAAGATAAATTTAGCGGCTTCGTAAAAGACTTCGCCAGGGTGTTTTCTAAATAATTCTGTACTAAAACTGGCAAGTTGTACCGTCATAAACCTTTAAGCTATACATACAACATACAATAGCTGGATTACC
Organism: Pavona decussata; assembly: GCF_977016875.1. Lineage (NCBI taxonomy): Eukaryota > Metazoa > Cnidaria > Anthozoa > Scleractinia > Agariciidae > Pavona > Pavona decussata. The sequence goes on from NW_028145577.1 coordinate 1,103,705, forward strand.
TGAATGAACGGCTTCAGTCTTGAGAAAGTTGTTGGGGGACACCATAAACGGCGGTTTATTACTCCACCTTAAAGCAAATGACTTGCACCGAAAATACCGACAAAATACAGCGTGACTCCTTCAGGGCATGTTAGGCAATTTGCGTAATAATTAGACCCTTCACAGTAGTGGGGTTTCCTGGCGTATCGAAACTGAAAATTCCAAACTATTTACGTCAGCGGACAATTTATAAGTGTCATTTGTGATGTACGCCACGATGTGTAAAAACAAAATAATAATGAACACAAATCTTCGCGAAACGCCGGCGTGGAAGAAACCTCCAATACACGGGCTACGTGGGTTCAAAGTACGTGTGTTCAATCCAATATGATTTACAATCTTCACACTGATTTTAGCAGCCTTAAGGCTGGTTTACACGTGCGATAAGCATAAGCACGAGGTCACATACGCAGGCGCAGTGAATTAAACTTTTGACGCCAAAATTTTAAATCCAAGATGGCGGACGCCGAGGAAGTATTCAGTGACAAGGAGATGTTGTTGCTTGTTCTTCTCTTGTGCTTAAGCTTGCGTTATCCCGATTAACACAGGCGACGTGACGACGCAAACACAAGCGAAAGTACAAGTAAAAGGAACGATTTCCTTTTCTTGTGCTTGCGTTTATGCTTGCGCTTATGCTTGCGTCGTGCCCGGTTACACGTTGGTTTCTTGTGCTTATGCTTGCGTTGTACGTGTAAACCAGCCTTTAGGGCCGGTTATATTTATAGATCTCGTTGTAAAACTGAATCGAGCTTTAAGGGAGGACTCCAGAAATCACGGCTACGGAGCTTAGCAAAGCTTGGTCTTAACGGAATTATTAGAACATGGGGTAGCCGCAGCTCATGAAGTCCACAACTAACCGTGGATTAGCAAGTCGGTGTCCGGTTATTGTTTTGAATTCAGATTAGTTGCCATGATTGTATGTTTATGCCGTGCATACATTATCGCGCATTTCGTGATTAAACATGTTTGAAGTAAAGTACGGTCAACAAATTTTAGATGAAGGAAGAAAAATGTCTCATCGCAGTATTCAGCTCACGGTTTTCGGACACTGAAAATGAGGTCTACGATAGCACTAGCAAGAACAAAAATGATTAGAGAGTAATTTTAGAGCGCTTCGACGCGACGGATCCAAGTAAAATTTATTTGAAGGCACTGTCAGGATGCTAAGAATAATAAAAATCCCAACCGAGAGAAAGAGTTTGACGAGCACTGGAGACAATGAGCACTTGGCTGCAAATACCACAGTGCGGGTACTCTCCACTGGCAACTGGAGTTGTAGACCACAAAACAGTCGTATTTTTCTTTTATTAATTTTTTGTCGTTAATCGATCGCAAGCCGCTAAGCATCTCTCTCCAGTCCCACTCTCTGTTTAAACACTCGCTCCAGACCTTTCGTGTGAACACTGCACGGATACAAATGACAGACCAATGCAAAATATACGACAGTTTTGCAGTCCACTGGAACTGAAGGTTACTATTTTTAAAGGCAATCAAACAGACTTGCCACTGATTGCTTCCCGAAGGTAAACCGGCTCGAAAAATCTGCGTGGTCTGCTTCTAGTTTAACTCTTCCCTTCTAAGTGAAAAGACACCCGATTTGAAAAAAAATCCATAAAGCTATCAAATGTCTGAGAAATAATAACTCTTTAAATGGAAGTGATGCATAACCGCCCGAAATTGTGCTTGAGACTCGAAGTATAGATTGAAATGAAACTGTAATATTTTGATTGTCTATATTTGCTGACTAAATCATTGTCCTACTATTTTAAAATACACTAAAATTCTCCAAACTCCCTCTGCTTGTTAAAAAAAAAAAAACAGTCTCGACTGTTTGTTTCCGCGGCAGATCAATAGTCACCATCCAAAGCCCCGAAACAATTCAGAATACAACACAGTCATTAACTAAATCGAAATAGCGGTCAGCTAAAATTAGCTCCGTGGCTCTTGTTTAGCGCCATGAATTTCATGCGGATTATCGGACGTGCAAATACGTGCTAACAAGAGCATTCTCGCGTCTTTTTTTGGTCTCTAGTGATATGACTTATCGTTAAGAGTGGTCAGGATGTTTTTAGTTAAGCCCATATCTCAATACATATACATTTTAATTGTTATTCATAGTTCCTAATGTAGCCAACATCAAACCAACAATGAGTCAAAGTTCCCTTCGTTTCTCAGATCAACACCAGACAATGGATTTTTTTTTCCCAAAAAGCTAGTGAAAAGTGCATCACTATGTCAGATAAGTGGGTACTGAGATTCCCTAATTCAATCTTTAAGTTATTTCAGACTAGTGAAACCTCTTAAACGGTGCACATGCTTATACGCGTTGTACAAGGGAGGGGTGGGTAGATCTTACCTTTCGGTAATGTCGTTTAATGAAACAACACACACCGAGAGCTTAGAAAAATAAGCCGGATTATTTAAATCGAATTTGTCCGTGTCATTCACAGTTAACTGCAAACAATCAAGTCATCGTTCGATTACACGGGGCCATCTTAAAGTAACTCAGTAATCTTGAAAAACAACTATCCAGTTGAACTTGTCTTTCAGTTCTTTGCATTAATTTCAATCGTAACATACCGTTGTTAAACAGTTTCAAAACTTGTCGTGATAGCACAGCTCCCGACGGATGAGCAACTTTCACTGGCCTAAAGTTTGCAAGATAAAGACGAAATTATGTGCTCGTGTAAGAACTTATTTACAAGCGCTTCCGTTTCATTTTGTGCAACAGAACAATTACGTAAAGAGAAACACCTACTCTTTTAGGATTCATACAATTGGGTGCTTAGGACTGTAAAATATTTGCCGGCGAATCGTGCGCGAACCTCAAAGGCCTTCGTTCGAAGACGTCAGGGCGGAAGCTGCACTAAGTTCTGTCTTGGAGCAAGGAAGCCCCACTTTTCCTCATTAGTGGATGCAAAACTCCAATTAAACCTTTTGTGACAGCCCTGGGAACCTTCTTTATGTCGCAAAAATACTGAGTAAGATTCAACTTCAAACATTCGAGGATCTAGCGGCACGGACCAAAGATATATTTAGCCTTCGTCAAGGACTACGCCAAGGAGTGTTTCTAAATAATTCTATACTAAAACTGGCAAATTGTAACGTCATAAGCCTATAAGCTACAGATACAACATACAATACCTGAATGAAATGCTTCAGTCTTGAGAAAAATGTTGCGGGACACTACAAACGCCGATTTATTACTCCACCTCAAAGCAAATGGCTTGCAAAATCTTATGAGCAGTACATTCCGAAATTACCGACAAATAATGCAGCGAATTGAATAGCAGCGTGACCCCTTTAGGCAATTTGCGTAATAGTTAGACTCTTGACAATAGTGCAGTTTCCTGGCGTATCGAAACTGAAAATTCCAAACTATTTATGTCATCGGAAAATTTATAAGTGTCATTTGCGATGGACGCGAGGGTGTGTATAAACAAAATAATAATGAAAACAAATTTTTGCGATACGCCGACGTCGCCAAAAAAACCCCTAATACACGGGCTACGTGGCTTCAAAGTACATGTGTTCAATCCAATATGGTTTATAATCTTCACTGATTTTAGCAGCCGTAAGGTTGGTTTACACGTGCGATAAGCAAAAGCACGAGGTGACCTACGCACTGAGGCGCAGTGAATTAAAATTTTGGCGCCAAAATTGTAAATCCAAGATGGCGGACGCCGAGGAAGTGTGTCTTGTGCTTAAGCTTGCGTTACCCCGGTTTACACGGGAGACGCAACGACGCAAACATAAGCGCAGCTACAAGAAAAAGGAACGATTTCCTTTTCTTGTGTTGGCGTTGCCCTCGGTTTACACGTTGGTTTTTTGTGCTTATGCTTGCTTCGTACGTGTAAACAAGCCTCTAGGGCCGATTATTTATATAGATCTGGTTGTAGACTAAATCGAGCTTTAAACGAGAACTCCAGAAATCATGCCTACTGGGTTTAGCTAAGCTTGGTCTTAATTAAAGGCATCATTAGAACATGGCGTAGCCGCAGCTCATGAAGTTAGGCTTAGCAAGTACGGTTATTGTTTTGACTTAACCTTGGTTACCAAGATTGTATGTTGATGCACTGCATACATTATCGCACATTTCGTGATTAAACATGTTTGAAATAAAGTACGGTCAACAAATTTTAGATGAAGGAAGAAAAATTTTTAACTTTATAATTTTTAATATATTCAGCTCACGGTTTTCGGACACTGAAAATAAGGGCTACGATAGCACTAGCAAGAACAGGAGAGTAATTTTAGAGCGCTTCGACGCGACTGATCTAAGTAAAAGCATCCTCTCTTGGTAAAAGTTGTTTGAAGGCACTGCAAGGATGCAAATAATAATAAAAGTCCCAACAGAAAAAGTGTTTGACGGGCAAGGGAGACAATGAGCACTTGGCTGCAAATACGACAGTGTGGGTATTCTTTACTGGCAACTGGAATTGAAGACCACAAAACAGTCGTATTTTTCTTTTATTAATTTTTTTCTCGTTAATCGATCGCAAGCCGCTAAGCGTCTCTCTCCAGTCCCACTCTCTGTTTAAACACTCGCTCCAGACCTTTCGCGTGAAGACTGCACGGATACGAATGACAGACCAATGCAAAATGTACGACAGTTTTGCAGTCCACTGGAACTGAAGGTTACCATTTTTAAAGGCAATCAAACAGACTTGCCACTAATTGCTTCCCGAAGGTAAACCGGCTCCGAAAATTTGCGTGGTATGCTTCTAGTTTAACTCTTCCCTTCCGGTCTGTTTATTTTAAATTTTTCTAATGTACTGGGTCCGCAGTAATTGGCTTGCGCTGTTGCGGGTTCCCTGCCATATTGTGTTCTTATTGTATTCTGTAAAGGCTAGTTTCCATATGATCGCAGATCGCAATAAGGTCTGCGATCATATGGAAACCAGCCTTAAGTTGTTGATCATTATTGTAACCTATTATCTCTTGGCGAGATAATGAAATAAAATAAAATAAAATGAAATAAATTGATTGACTGTATTGACTGAAATCATGCATTCCTAAATGTTACTTTGACCTTGCAAAAAAGTTTGGCCGTTCTACCCTTCTCGTCAGTCGCTAACAAATGTTGAATATCTGAAGCAAAGTTGATTAAAAATTCGTCTAGTTTAAGTTTGAATTCCAATATCTTTTCGAATGATTTTAATTATTGTTACCTTAAGGTCTCTCACAGCAGTTTCCAGCATTTAAATTTTGAGAGATGAACACTGCCACAGTTGATACACCTATGATGGTAAACCCGTATCTAATCATTGGGAAACAAGTCATGGTCATTTTGTGGACTTAATAGCTCGCCATGAAAAGCATAACCTGACTAAAAATACAAAACCTTTTAAATACAAGCTAGGTGACCACCATTTATTTATGGCACCGTCAGGTCAGCTGCGAGGTTTTCAAAGTTAAAAAAAAAGTAAAAGGAGGGGTCACCTGTTTTTAACAGGTTATACTGTTCCTATGGCAATCTATCAAGTTACCATAATCCCGTTCATCTATTGTCCTGTTGCCGAGACGTGTTTGCGCCCTTACGAAGGTGCCGTTGAAAACCATGACAAGGTCCACTGCGTATTTTGACAAATCATAACTTTCCTCGCTTTTAGTCCACGTTTCATATTTCAACCAAATGTTAGTGAAAGCAATTAACACAACAAAGTGAAGACTAAGATCATTTTGCAAATTCAAGACAATATAAAACCAATCAGCAATTTCTCACAGCATGTCGGCTCTGTGTGGCACCCATGGCGAGCGTAAAACAAAGAGAGGTCTAAGTGAAAAGGCAACCAATTTGAAAAATAATCCATAAAGCCATCAAATGTCTGAGAGATAATAACTCTTTAAGTGGAAGTGATGCATAACCGCCCAAAATTGGCTTGAGACCCGAACTATAGATTGAAATTAAACTGTAATACTTTGATTGTCTTTGATTGCTGACTAAATCATTGTCCCACTATCAGTTAAAATACAATAATTTCTCCAAATTCCCTCTGCTTGCTAAAAAAAAAAAATCAGTCTCGACTGTTTTGTTCCGCGACAGACAAACAGTCACCATCCAAAGCCCCGAAACAATTCAGAATACAACACGGTCGTTAAATAAATCGAAATAGCGGAAAGTCGGTCATCTTAAATTAGCTCTGTGGCTCTTGTTGAGCGCCATGAATTTCATGCGGATTATCGGACGTGCAAATACGTCCTAACAAGACCATTTTCTAATCTTATTTTGGTCTCTAGTGATATGGTTTATCGTTAAGAGTGGTCAGGATGGTTTTAGTTAAGAGATTCTTGCCCATATCTCAATACATATACATTTTAATTATTATTCATCGTTCCGAATGTAGCCAATATCAAACTAACAGTGAGTGAAAGTTCCCTTTGTTTCTCAGATCAACACCAGACAATGTATTTTTTTTTTCAAAAAAACTAGTGAAAAGTGCATCACAAAATCAGATGAGTGGGTACTGAGATTCCTTATTTCAATATTTAAGTTATTTCAGACTAGTGAAACCACTTAAACGGTACCGAGATGTCCGATTGGAGTGCACATGCTTATACACGAGGTACAAGGGAGGGGTGGGTAGATCTTACCTTTCGGTAATGTCGTTTAATGAAACAACACACACCGAGAGCCTAGTAAAATAAGCCGGATTATTTAAATCGAATTTGTCCGGGTCATTCACAGTTAACTGCAAACAATCAAGTCATCGTTCGATTACACGGGGCCATCTTAAAGTAACTAAGTAATCTTGAAAAACAACTTTCCAGTTGAACTTGTCTTTCAGTTCTTTGCATTAATTTCAATCGTAACATACCGTTGTTAAACAGTTTCAAAACTTGTCGTAATAGCACAGCTCCCGACGGATGAGCAACTTTCACTGGCCTAAAGTTTGCAAGATAAAGACGAAATTATGTGCTTGTGTAAGAACTTATTTACAAGCGCTTCCGTTTCATTTTGTGCAACAGAACAATTACGTAAAGAGAAACACCTACTCTTTTAGGATTCATACAATTGGGTGCTTAGGACTGTAAAATATTTGCCGGCGAATCGTGCGCGAACCTCAAAGGCCTTCGTTCGAAGACGTCAGGGCGGAAGCTGCACTAAGTTCTGTCTTGGAGCAAGGAAGCCCCACTTTTCCTCATTAGTGGATGCAAAACTCCAATTAAACCTTTTGTGACAGCCCTGGGAACCTTCTTTATGTCGCAAAAATACTGAGTAAGATTCAACTTCAAACATTCGAGGATCTAGCGGCACGGACCAAAGATATATTTAGCCTTCGTCAAGGACTACGCCAAGGGGTGTTTCTAAATAATTCTATACTAAAACTGGCAAATTGTAACGTCATAAGCCTATAAGCTACAGATACAACATACAATACCTGAATGAGAGGCTTCAGTCTTGAGAAAAATGTTGCGGGACACTACAAACGCCGATTTATTACTCCACCTCAAAGCAAATGGCTTGCAAACTCTTATGAGCAGTACATTCCGAAATTACCGACCAATAATGCAGCGAATTGAAATGCAGCGTGACTCCTTCAGGCAATTTGCGTAATAGTAATAATTAGACCGTTAACAATAGTGCGGTTTCCTGGCGTATCGAAACTGAAAATTCCAAACTATTTATGTCATCGGAAAATTTATAAGTGTCATTTGCGAAGGACGCGACGGTGTGTAAAAACAAAATAATAATGAAAACAAATTTTTCGCGATACGCCGACGTCGCCAAAAAAACCCCTAATACACGGGCTACGTGGCTTCAAAGTACATGTGTTCAATCCAATATGGTTTATAATCTTCACTGATTTTAGCAGCCGTAAGGTTGGTTTACACGTGCGATAAGCAAAAGCACGAGGTGACCTACGCACTGAGGCGCAGTGAATTAAAATTTTGGCGCCAAAATTGTAAATCCAAGATGGCGGACGCCGAGGAAGTGTGTCTTGTGCTTAAGCTTGCGTTATCCCGGTTTACACGGGAGACGCAACGACGCAAACATAAGCGCAGCTACAAGAAAAAGTAACGTTTTTCTTTTCTTGTGTTTGCGTTGCCCTCGGTTTACACGTTGGTTTTTTGTGCTTATGCTTGCGTCGTACGTGTAAACAAGCCTTTAGGACCGATTATTTGTATAGATCTGGTTGTAGACTAAATCGAGCTTTAAACGAAAACTCCAGAAATCACGGCTACTGTGTTTAGCTAAGCTTGCTTTTAATTAACGGCACCATTAGAACATGGTGTAGCCACAGCTCATGAAGTCTACAACTAACCATGGCTCAGCAAGTACGGTTGTTATTGTTTTGACTTAACCTTGATTACCAAGATTGTATGTTCATGCACTGCATACATTATCGCACATTTCGTGATTAAACATGTTTGAAATAAAGTACGGTCAACAAGTTTTAGATGAAGGAAGAAAATTGTTTCATTTCTCATCGCAGTATTCAGCTCACGGTTTTCGGACACTGAAAACAAGGGCTACGATAGCACTAGCAAGAACAGGAGAGTAATTTTAGAGCGCTTCGACGCGACTGATCCAAGTAAAAGTAGTTTGAAGGCACTGCAAGGATGCAAATAATAATTAAAGTCCCAACAGCGGAAGTGTTTGACGGGCAAGGGAGACAATGAGCACTTGGCTGCAAATACGACAGTGTGGGTACTCTTCACTGGCAACTGGAATTGTAGACCACAAAACAGTCGTATTTTTTCTTTCAATAATTTTTTGTTAGTCGATGGCGAGCCGCTAAGCGTCTCTCTCCAGTCCCACTGTCTGTTTATACATTCGCTCTAGACCTTTGGTGTGAAGACTGCACGGATACGAATGACAGACCAATGCAAAATATACGACAGTTTTGGAGTCCACTGGAACTGAAGGTTAACTTTTTTGAAAGGCAATCAACCAGACATGCCACATTAAATTAAATTAAATTAAATTAAATTAAATTAAATTAAATTATTACACCCATTTTGAAATCACTGGTGATTCTTGCAATCTGATTGGCTCTCAACAGTGCGATTTATTCCTAATTTCACCATTTGTTGCTCTAAATCGCATCCTTTCTTTAGCCCATCAAAATGGAAATGAAGTAACAAAAATAGAATATTAATATAGACAATGATACTCTGTGATTTCAAAACAGGTGTAATAAAGTGGTAATTCAACTTTTTGTCGTGCAATTTTGGTCTGAAATCATACTTTTGACTTCAAATCAAACTCGCGCTGCGCGCTCGTTTCGATTTTGAAATCACGCGTATGGTTTTAAACCAAAATGTACTCCACTCAGTTCAATTACCATTGTAAATAAATGTTGTTTAAATAAGCAGTGGCATCTCGGGAAAACCCCTAGGCGTAGGTCTCAACAATGATTTCTTTAATCTCGGTTTTAAACAATCGTTACTTATGGACATCCAGTGGAAAAAGCAAACTAGGCCTACCCTTTGACAATGTAAGTAATGGCCTGTTATGTTACTTTTACGTGCAGGAATTTTAATCTTCTGGGAAATGCCCATATTTGATACGCATTCAAGTTGGCCGGCTTGAATGTTTGGTCCTTGACTGTTGTTTTGGGGGCGCATAAATGGAAGAAAAGGGGAAAATTATGAGGATGAGTAGACACAACTGTCGTATGAAAGGGTCCCACTTCTCTGCGATCAGAGGAGAGGGAAGGAAAATCACAGGTTGATCGCGAGGCCGCCTCTGCTCTTTTCTTTGTTAAAGCTGAGTCGTTGTGTTTAATTACTGACCATTCAACTCCAAAAGTCAAACCTCCGTCTCATGGTTTCATGTTTCTACTAGACAGAGTTTTTTTAAACGTACGTACACTGAAAGGCGGTGAGACCGGTATGTACAGAAAACCAACAACTTTCTTACTAATCTTAAAGGAAACCTCCACTGATGAAATAAGTCCACGTTAAATTGTTGAATCTACAATCTTAATTTACATTTTGTTGGAAAAAATGGAAATAATATTTCCGTGTTGGACACAACAGGATTTGATTATCGCTCATTTTCGCTTTTAAATTTCCTGGGCGCCGCCACGTTGGATTGCATGACGTAATACAGTTGTTCAGTCGTTTTTTCGTTTTTTCGGAGGGGAAGGGTGTGGAGGAGGGCGTGACACGGTTTTGAAGCACGATCAAAGTCGGACCCATTTGACAAAATATGACAGGTTCCGATGAGGAACCGCCCTTCATTTCCCTTAATTACGAATGGATTTTTCTCCCAGAGTGCAAAGACTCCGAGCTAAATGTGACAGCCATCTGATGAACGCCATTTGAAAACCTGAGCTTTCAATTGAACATCTTTAATTCCAGGTGAGTGTTCAGAACAGGAATTTTAGTACATAAATCAACATTAATTGCAGCCATTCGAAAAGTAGTTATGTTCTAAACCTTGTGAATGAATACATCTATCATTTAAAACATAACATCACATTTCTTTCACAAGCCATTGTAATGTTTTAAATCATGAAGCATGACCTGTGATGTCCGTCTGACCGTAACCGTGCTCGGCTGCTCGCTCCTGGAACCAAACAGATTTTCAGTAATAAGGATCTTCAGGATACTGCCTGCTCACGAACAAAGAAAATATAAACCTCTTTACAAAACGCACTGAAGTGTGTACATATTAGACTGCGTCACCCTTCTAGAACTGGAAGGAATAGAAATTTTTTGCCTTTAAGGACGAGCTATGTATTGGTTCGGCTGTAAGGAATGAGTCTACCTGGGTCATAAATGATGGATCAGAGAATTGACCCGGCAGTTTCTGAAAGTGCTGAGTAAACCTATGAATTTCCCTCTGAGCGTTAGCCCTAGTAAGGAAATGGGCGATGGCACGGGGCAAAAACGTGGGGCACCCGCCCTCCACGTAAACAGAGCCATACTATGCATTTTAGTTCACATTTCAGCACATGTGCATGAATCGAAATGCTTTTTTCTCCTTCTTATCAACTTTATGGCCTTAAAAATCCCACTCACATGTACTTCAGTAATCACATTCTAAAATTAGTCCAAGCAAAATGACTGATGACCGAAATTCACAGAAAGTGCTAGTGGATTGTACTCATATTGTCGATATTGAATTTAGCGTTGACCTGTAGGATTTATGCCACGGTTGATGTGTCTAAAGTTATCAGCATGCAAAATGACACAATCATATATTAAATAAATTACCACCCGAGTTACCTATACTATTTCCCTTCCGAATGGTTCATAAACAACAACAAAAATTAAACAGGCTTGGGTCATAGCGAGCAAAGGTAAAAAAGTATTTTGATTCATGGACATGCGCAGAACCGTGAACCCTTCCCTTTAACAGAAGGATGTACAAATTCTATAAGTGCATTCTGAATTAATGATGTGCCTCATTTTGAAGACGAACATAGGATGACCAGCTTGAGGTCCGAGCAATGGAAAGCATCCAGGAATTACTGCATTCGCAGTCTCACCTCAGTTTTATTCTACTACTAGAACAGCATATGCTCACAAAAAAATCTTATCCGGCATTGTTTTAATTAAAAAATGGTGAAGAAATTCTTGGGGTTAAAGCCCCAAAGTAGACAAAATTTACTTTGCAAGCTTCCTTTGATCATTTTGATTTCTTCACGGCCCGTATGTTTTTTTTATTATTATTTTTTTTGTTTTACTAAGCAGGAGACTATTGCTAGTTCCATAATTACTACTCTCCTTCCAACAATGGGAGCTGTGTTCGATTCCAGGACACAACATCATTATTATATGTGTTGAGTTTGTTGCAAGTTTTCCTCCGTGCTCTGAGTACTCCAGCATTTCCCAAACAGTATCAAATTTTAAATGATTCAATCTGGAGTCCCAGGGTCGCCGGTTTGTAATTCATTAGGCTTTTTAATTGCCACCCTCGTTAAACAAAGTTGATCAGTTGGACAAGATGGTGTACAGGACTTTTTTATTTGGGTTTCAGTTTTTCCTTTTTTTTTTAAGTTCAGTGACTGTAATTTCATTTCCTGGTATAAATTGAAAATTTTATTGATAGTTCTCTCTGAGGTCACGCACAAACTGACCTTTTGCTAGTGGGTAGAAGTATGTAAGTACCCTATTCATTACACTGTATAATCTGTAGTCCAGGTGAATCTTGCAATTGATCTTTGTGTTCTCAATTTGAAACAGTTGTTGTTTTTACTCGTAGCTGAAGGAGGAACTTTGTTACCTAGGATACCATATGAAGAAGGATTCCATCGGCTTGTTTTGAGAATTGCTCAGATTGGGCTAAAGGATGCGCATATTTACCTCAATGCTTTCTTCACTGTCTCAGTCAAAGGTAGTTTGAGAGCACAGTTAGATTTCTCACATTGGTTGGAGCTCAACTTCAACTGAGAAGGCCATCTGTGTTTAAGGCTTGGTTTTTTGACACCAGGCAAAAAAGGCATAACGATATTCCCTTGTGAAATAGGCAGAGCTTACGACGTGAAATAGTGGAATTTCTGGAGTTAAAATGAGGATGAAGCTTTTTGAAATAGACTGCAAGCAGTATCTTTCTGGTTAGTCGAGAGGGGACCGAGAGGGCGCACTCACAGCGCAGCGAGACTGGAGCGAGAAGAAATAAACGAGAAGAAACTTGGGGAGAGGCTTTTTTCCCGCCTCTCCCCAAGCCCCCGTCTGCTCGTTCGCTCCAGGTTTTTCGCGCTATTTTGCGCGACCTCCCTACTATCCAGAAAGGGACTGCTTGCAGTCTAATTTTGTAAGAAACCTAGCCCCTGAGCGCTAATGCTACCAAAACGTAGAGCCTCAATAAACACCGTTTTTACGCATGGGATGGAAATTTTACTCAGTGTTTGAAACCTACCATTGCCATGTTTGAAAACCTCATTTTCAGCGGACAAACTGGTCAACTGCACAACAGACCGCAAGCTGTGCAGGCACGAATTACATTGCCGGTCTTCAGTTCACGACTATCATTAGAGACGTTTCTTTATACAATCGAAATTGCTCCAGATAAGCTCTAGTTTGGCACAGTCATTGCCAGTTATCATGTAAGAAGTTTTTATTTGGGTATTTATTTAGGAATGGTAGGAACAGTGCTCCTGTTCAGCTAGCTTGATGAGGCTACCTCAGTCAAATGTTAAATTAAACTTAGTCTAATAATTCGCCTCTTCTCTAAAAGAAAAATAATCATTTGTATTTGTACCCCAATCTTTTTCACAGATGCTAACAGTGTTAACGTTACCCCACCGCAAGACACGCCCATGTCAAACAGAAAGATGGCAAGTTCATCCACTTTGGCGTTGATGTTGAAATTCAGAAACCAATAGAAAAACTACCGAGAGGTAAATTGGTGATATTAGGGGTGTCACGTTGACTTGTATTAATTTATTAGTTGATAATATCCATTATATGACCAAACACATTCAAAATAAAAGCAACGGACAGGCCTAGGGGGAACCATCTAGTTCAAGAAACGCATGTTAAACATAGATGAATTTAACAAACGTTTACACTTATAACTGACGCTATGGACGCTTCTTATAACACACTCATGCGTAAAAACGAGTTTAATGAACAGTGTTAGAAGTCTTTAACAACGTGTATGAAACTCGTTTTCGAATTCTTCATTGAGTTTCTTTTTGTGTCGGCATATCAACCCAACAACCCAGCTCGTAAACTGTTAGTGTAAAGCGCTTTATTTACGAGCTTTGGGTAATGCTGGAAAGTTAAACCAACCTTTGACACACATAACCCCTTTCGTTTGTCAAAACGCGGGCTATGTTCGAGTATCTTAAATTGTTTTTCATCAAAGTAGCCACTTTGCCTGTCCTGTAGTCATAGAGATCGGGAGTCGCATTGAAGCAACAAGCAAAGTGAACTTTATTTTAACTTGTGGTTGTTTCGTAAATGTCCTACAGCAATATTCTTCAAGTCCAAGCATAACAAACCTAAAAAGGATATCGTGAGCACACGATGTTTTGCATTTATGGTACAAGACGAGTTTAAACCTGGACCCACCTGTATAGAATTGTAAGTAATGTAAAAGTAGTGTCTGTATATTTTAAGACTACTAATAGTTACAATTATTTTTTTCTCAGGGATAGAAGAGCGAGCGCAACTCGCGAGTGCACGCGAAAATCGTCTCGCGCGAATGTAAAGGCGGAGAAAGACTACGAGACTCGCGCAAGAGACTTTCAGTCAAGCATCTGTGTTTTGTTGGTGTGGTAAGGGCGTACAAAAAGGATTTTTCTGTACGATACGAGAACAGGAATGGCTTCGTTTATAAATTGCTGGCGATAATGCTTGCGCCATTGCGTCGTTTGGAATGACTGCTAGCACAAGCAATTAGTAACCATGATCTGTATAACGCTTTCGGGTAATCGTATTTAAAAGGACTGTGTATGGCACCCCTTGCTTATCGCATGGCAACATTGCACCTGTACTCCTGTGTTTCCGCCGTTGTTGAAATTACTGCGCTACTACTGATAAGGGAATCTGAGAAACGACAACGGCGACGCCAACGAAAAAATCATATGAAATACCCCTTACTAACCGAGTTTGAGGTCCGTACTGTAAGCTACGGACCGAGTTTTTTCCCTTTTATTTATTCACGAATGGGTATAAATCAACGGGATAAAACCAGGATCTGTAACTTACAGCACGGACCCAGAAAACGAGGTTAGCAAGATATTTGTTATATCTCTGAGGTTAATCGGGCCCCGAGAAAAGAAACTAGGTGAAGTCAAGAGAAATTTAACGGGCCGTGCAGTGAAATTCGGCCCACAAAATTGACCAATAACACCGTGTGAACTAACTGAGAGATATGACAAAAATATACATTGACATTATTGAAAGTATTCGCAATTTATAATGTGCCTGAACTATCCAAGACCAAAATTGGTAGGAATGACGTTCAAGTTAAGAAACGGAAAGAAAACTTCACCGTTATGTGCACACGTTCAGCGCAAAACTAGTAGCCAGTTGGTAATTTCACGTCGTTGTTTTGGAAAGGACGGTTAAGAACTGTAATTAAATATATAAACACTCGTGTAGAGAAATTGTTCTTGCCTATCAACAGATTCCAATTAAATCGTTTAATTTGTGGTGTTTTCGTTGCCGTCGCTAAAATTCCTGTTTTCCCGCGACTCGTTTGTCCTGCAGCCTAGGGCCGACCGATCCAAGAAAGCGCGGGAAAATATATTTGACAGAGAGGGGTGGGGTGGTCGGAGGTATTTCAAGCGTCCTAAGCAGGATTCAAATTAAAAATTCTGGTTGTAACGTACTGGAAAAGGAGAAAACATCAAACAGACACAAGTATAAGTAAAATATTACGTCTTTCAAAGATATGTGTAACATTACAAGCCAATCAAAATTACGGAATATTTGCATTAAAACGCTGGCCATTTATAACAAAATTGTTGGCTTCTAGGACCAATTATAAGTAGACTGTTTACTATTAAACTGAAAAGTAGCCTGAAGCTCGTTATCTTATTGATAAGCATAGCTGAAAAGTTTTATAACACCTATATTTGCTTTAGAATTAAAAACTGAATCATTGTATAATGCAATTCGTGGGATTTGATTGGCTTAGCGGCCATGGTATATGAGCCATTATACCGTGGCTGAGAAATGGCGACCATTAAATTTTCTGCTGGTTATTTTTACACAGCGAAATCAGTAAGATCTAGCAATATCTCTTGATTGTTTTTAATAAAACAATTATTCAACTTGCGCTTGTTGGATATGAGATGATTATAGCCAACTCGGCGCTACGCGCCTCTTTGCCTATCTATCATCTCATATCCAACGCGCGCTCGTGGAATAATTGTTAAGTATAATTTACACTGAAGGGGGCTTTTTCACTTCTTGAAAGGCCATTGATTTGGATATTAGAAGGAGCTTAGCAAAAATCGTGGAAGGATAGAGAATTAAACACTGTAAACATTATTTAGTGTTAATTGCTGAATTGTGTCTCAGCGACATAATTGTTCAATATACACTCGACTGGAAAAACTTTGTCCGGAAAAACGTATAAACCGCGAACAATAGGCACAACAGCTTTCTGGGAATCGTTTGACCTGTAAACTTATCACATTCAACGTAGAAAGAACGCACTTCTAATACAGATTGGAGTGGAGATTATATGGGACAATTTTGACTGAATGAGTGGATCTTGGGACTCGTATCTGGCATCCCCCGCATATTTTGGAGGGGCGGATGGAGATAGAGGAGATAGAGCCTAGTGACATCAAACGCACTCCCTAATCTATGATTATTACTAGTTTGAAATAAAAGCACGTGCGGATTTTCAGTACGGCTTACATCTTACATGTTTCTTGCGGACAAAACAGACGCAAGCCAATTAGATTATCCCATAATTCTATCAGATCGCATCATTTGCGATTCACACTTTGAACGGGAGAACGTTTCTTCAATCGAGTATGTATAGGATCAAATGGGACAACGAGGGTCGCCAAAAAACTTCATGGGGGTTGATTCAACCGCGCGAAGACGACAAGGCTATTTGCATAATCACGTTACGACTTGCGTGAAAAAGCACTCTCTCCTCTAAATCTCAGTTTGACCCAAGACAAAAACACACTCAACCCTGGGTGTGGCTCGCTTCAAGCCAAGCGTTCGGTTTATTCTGGAAAAAGCTAGAAAATACAGCATATAAACATACATAAGCTACAAAATCAACCTAGAAACATACGGCTCAAAATCCTAAAACTTAAAAAACCTGATTGAACTGGGGTTGTGGAACAACAGCTGGGTGAAAAACCTCCCCGTACGTCCACTTGCTCCTAGGAGGAAAACCCCAGGCCAGCTGTACCCCATATTCAATGGTCCCCCGGGCAAGACCAAGGAAAAAACTAAAGGCCTAAAGCCTGAGTTACTGATAAACAAGAGACAAAGAATCTTTAACGTAGCCATCCTTGGCCGATTCACTAGACCAACGGCCATGTCTTTTAAAAAGGCGATCTGGAATTCCTGCGTTGGCGGCAGCAGTCGCGCCGCCACTTCCAAGACTGTGAGTACCAATAGTGGTAATATCAGATACAATGTCCTTAAAAGCTTCAAACACTAGTTCTCTTAAACGAAAGTAACTTAAACCTTTACATCTAGCTTTATATCCATACTTAGTTTTTGATAACTGACAAAACAGAGGGCTAAATTAAATTGGGCAAGATTAGCTCTTGCTAAATAACGACGGGTCAAGGCAACAGGGCAAGAAGCTTTACCAGCTGCCGCTATAACGACCCAAGCCCCATCCCTATACTGATCAGCTAAATTCTATAAATAGCTTAAAATAGCTATACTCAATCACGACGTCTGAACGATTTAACTTAGCCAGTTCATCAAAGCGAAGAAAAGCAGCAAAGGCTAAAATACAAATAACAACAGAACGAATATTATACAAAGAGGCCATCGGATTGGCCTTAGAAGCAACTAAATGTTCAAGCTGAGAAATATATAGTAATTGGCTCCTTCTTGGAGGTGCGATGGGCCAGCATATGCTGGCTGCGCACCAGCAAGAACATTCTTCACTAGCGGATGATCTGAAGGAGACGGCTCACCACCCAGTTGGTGCATCAAGCAATACTGTGGACGGCAGACTCCAGAGGGGACGCTGTCTTTGCGTCAATCATCAAGAACCGCAAGTAAAGAGCAAACTCAAAAGGTGATGCAAGAAAAGCTATCAAGGAATGACTCCGCGCCCAGGATTTCCATCGGTTGTAAGAGGCAGTATACTCGGCTGACGTGCTAGGGGCTCTGCTAGCCAAAACTACTCCAGGTAAAGATTCCGCAAGCGAAGATAAGGCCACATCGTTCTGAGCAACAGCTTCCCGAAAATTCATCCACATAGAAGAGTTGAAAACATCTGCAAAATAAGACAATAAAAAGAAAACAACATACAAATGACACCCCCCAAAATAATAAAATAACCCGAACGCTGAATAAGCGAGACCGTGATGAAATAACTAACCTCACACCCGACTATAAATACCCTAACTAATTACGTAAAACACATACCAGTGCACATACCTAATCAAACAAAAGATACCGATGAGAGCATATTTTCCTGCTAATTCCACAGTCAAACGCAGGAAAATACTAGTTCCACAAGGCTATTTTTCTTGAAAATTGTCTCGCCCTAAGTTGCACTAATCGTTGCCTAGTGTAATATGCCCTGAAATGAGGATGTCTCGTAATTTTTTTCTACCTGAAACAGTGACCAAAAGTAGAACTCGGTTCTACTTGGTGCAATGGTGATTGTAATAAAAACTTAGCGAGACAAGCTCATTTCAGTGCATGATGCATTGCGGAACGTTTGGTGCAACTTGTGGTCCAACGGCGGGACAAAAGTTCGAGACAAGTTCCAAGAAAAATTCCTATTGTAACAGTGCCTTAAATTAGCCGTGAGTCGCGCGTTTCATAAGACGTGACAAACCTCCTAAGCGCGGGGACCGGAGGAGTTCATTTTGAGTCTGTGGAACAACACCAGCTTGCAAATATTCCAATGAATGTTATTCAGCAATTAATTTGTACAGTCACAAATTAAAGTTTTAGTTAGGCTCGACTAAACAGGTCTCAGTGAGGTATCAAAAAGTGTCCTAATAGTTTTGTACATCAAGTAAAAATTTGATAAGCGTATATAAGTTTAATCACGACTATGTACAAGAAAAACTTTTACAACAAAACTTACGAAAGACAAAACCATCCACTGAAAATATAAGAAAATTTAGCCCCGTGCGTACACTCCATCCAGTAAAGACAAAAGGCCATTTCCGAGCTGCTTTGACCTCCATTTGAAAGCGAGGCTTAGTGCAAAGTTTCTATTATGAAATGAAAATTTTCATTGATATGCAAACAAAGCTAATTTTCATATGAATAACTTTGCACTTAGCCTCGCTTTGAAAATGAGGTTCGCAGCAACTCGGAAATGGCCAATTACCTTCGATGAGAGACCACTGTCGTAGGTAGGTACACAACTTGAACAGCTGCGATATTAATTGAAGCCTGAAAAGAAATTTGAACGGGGTATCAGCCCGCTATCTGTGCGATATTATTGGTGCAGTTCTCTCGTAGTTCAAGGAGTCGAATCCTGTAATGTTGAAACCTAATTGTGCTTTTTGCTTTTCTTATTCCTTTTTTGTTTGTTTTGTTTTGTTTTTGTTTTTTTTGCAACTGTTCAAGTTTACTCCCTCACTGCGATGGCCTCCCCTGTCTTTACATCTTCCAACCGCTTTTGAAATGTGTACCTCATACATCCAGCCTGAATTTTACACCATTTGGTCGACATTTTTATACAATAAGTTCTGCAAAAACAAGCACAAACTTAGTGATAAAGCTGGCTAAAATAAGGATAAGAAAAACGTAAGGGAAAAGTTCTAGGAAACTTTACCGGCTACTCTGAAAAATTTAAAACAAACCACTGTCAATTAAGGTATATTAGGAGGCCGATTACATGAGCCGGGCTTGCTCGGTTTGCCGCGATTGCATGACTTAATTTTACTTTTGTTTATTAATCACTTTGGCTGATTATTTTTTACACACAAATAGCTGTTCCTTCATTTGTCACATTTAAATTAACATATGTATTTTCGATGATAAATGTCGTTGTAGTGCGAAAATTTGTGGTGAAAAAATGCTGCCCGTTAGGCGATTACATAGAAAACTCCCAACCCGATTATTTAAGGGAACGCTCAATTCTCGTATAATTTGTTGTGATTAATTATAACAGACATGCCGAGATGTCGAGCAGGCTAACCGGGCCAGCCCAACGCATGTAACCGGCCGAAAAGTGTTCGAAAAGCTAAACCATACAGGATCTGTCACACAACCTGCGCATACAGCCGCCTCCGCCTCACAGACAACGGTTTTTAAATAAGTGTAGAAGAAAACCATAGTAGTTACTCTGCTCTAATCACTGCACAAGCAAGCAGCAATAGGAACCAATCCACCGTACAGAAAAAGTTGGCGGATGTACACTTTAACCAATATACCTTGCAAGCTTAGCGCAGCCAGTCAGTCCGAGGGGCGCCGCAAATGGCACGACGAAACTCTTCGTCGCGCCATTCCCGCGCCGAGGTCAACATGCACATAGCAAGCCACATTTTTGGGGGACATTCCTCCTTCTACTAACTGAAATTGTGAAAACTGCGTTTGAGATTTGTAGCTGTTTTAGTATCTTTTTTATTTGCGTTTTAATCGTGTTTAGACTTTTCCTTTGCTAAGAATTATGGATAAATGTACCAGTTGTCATCTTTTTCGGTACGGTGCATTCAAATCCAAAGCAAATACAAGTAAGTGGCGTTTGGCACGAGAAAACGGGTGTGAGAAACACACAATTGACTTCGTTTTTACATCAGAATGGCGAGAAGTTTGTAAAACAACAACATAACGTAAAGTTATATCTCTTAGTTATAGTTCACTGTTCGCGAATTTAGATCTGACAAAAGTTGTACTAACCACAGTTCCAGATAACCGTCAGCCGTCTTTTCATGATTTTCTCCACACACTTTTTTT
This sequence comes from Pavona decussata, assembly GCF_977016875.1. Lineage (NCBI taxonomy): Eukaryota > Metazoa > Cnidaria > Anthozoa > Scleractinia > Agariciidae > Pavona > Pavona decussata. The sequence continues at coordinate 1,124,231 of NW_028145577.1, forward strand.
CTAACATCTGACGTGTACTAGAACAACTGGAGAGCAGAGGTGTAGTCATCTAGCTGATATTGTGTGATTCCGAGTGAATAGTAACTATCAGCTGTCCTTTCGTGTTCTTCTCCAAACAGTTTTCTTCTAACATCCAACGTGGGCTGAGACGACTGGAGAGAAAAGGTGTAGTCTCCAAGCTGAAATCGTGTGACTGCTAGTGAATGGTAACTATCATCTTTACCTTCCGTGTTCTTCTCCAAACAGTTTTCTTCTAACATCTAACGCGTGCTGGTCTGACAGGAGAGAAGACGTGTAGTCACCAGGCTCATGCTGTGTGTTCCCGAATGAATGGTAACTGTCAGCTGTCTTTGCATGGTCTTCTCCAAACAGGTTTCTTGTAACATCTATCACGTGCTGCTGTGACTGGAGAGCGGAAGTGTAGTCATCAAGCTCATTTTGCGTAATCCCGAGTGAATGGTAACTATCACCTGTCCTTGCATTTTCTTCCCCAAACAGATTTCTTCTAACATCTAACGCGTGCTGATTTCACTTGAGAGCAAAAGTGTAATCACTAAGCCAATGTTGCGTGATCTCCAGTGAATGGTAATTGTCAGTGCTTCTCAAAACTGTTTTTTTCTAACATCTAACGCGTGCTGCTGTAACTGGAGAGCAGAGGTGTGGTCACCAAGCCCATTTTGCGTGATCCCGAGTAAATGGTAACTATCAGCAGTGTGTGCATGTTCTTCTCCAAACAGGTTTCTTCTAACATCTAACGCGGTCTGCTTTGACTGGAGAGCAGAGGTGCAGTCAGCAAGCTTATGTTGCGTGATCCCGAGTGAATGGTAACTATCAGCGGTGTGTGCATGTTCTTCTCCAAACAGTTTTCTTCTAACATCTAACGCGGTCTGCTTTGACTGGAGAGCAGAAGTTTAGTCACCAAGCTCATGTTGCGTGATCCCGAGTGAATGGTAACTGTCACCAGTCTGTGCATGTTGTTCTCCAAACAGATTTCTTCTAACATCTAACGCGTGCTGATTTCACTTGAGAGCAAAAGTGTAATCACTAAGCCCATGTTGCGTGATCTCGAGTGAATGGTAACTGTCAGAGGTGTGTGCATGTTCTACTCCAAACAGGTTCCTTCTAACATCTAACGCATGCTGCTTTTACTGGAGAGCAGAAGTGTAGTCAGCAAGCTTATGTTGCGTGATCCCAAGTGAATGGTAACTATCAGCGGTGTGTGCATGTTCTTTTCCAAACAGTTTTCTTCTAATGTCTAATGCATGCTGCTTTGACTGGAAAGCAGAAGGGTAGTCACCAAGCTCATGTTGCGTGATCCCGAGTGAATGGTAACTATCAGCGGTGTGTGCATGTTCTTCTCCAAACAGTTTTCTTCTAACATCTAACGCATGCTGGTGTGACTGGAGGGCAGAAGTGTAGTGACCAAGCTCATGTTGCGTGATCCCGAATGAATGGTAACTATCAGCGGTCTTTGCATGTTCTTCTCCAATCAGTTTTCTTCTAACATCTAACGCGTACTGGTGTGACTGAAGGGCAGAAGTGTAGTCAGCAAGCTTATGTTGCGTGATCCCGAGTGAATGGTAACTATCAGCGGTGTGTGCATGTTCTTCTCCAAACAGTTTTCTTCTAACATCTAACGCATGCTGGTGTGACTGGAGGGCAGAAGTGTAGTGACCAAGCTCATGTTGCGTGATCCCGAATGAATGGTAACTATCAGCGGTCTTTGCATGTTCTTCTCCAATCAGTTTTCTTCTAACATCTAACGCGTGCTGGTGTGACTGGAGGGCAGAAGTGTAGTCAGCAAGCTTATGTTGCGTGATCCCGAGTGAATGGTAACTATCAGCGGTGTCTGCATGTTCTTCTTCAAACAAGTTTCTTCTAACATCTAACGCGTGCTGGTGTGACTGGAGGGCAGAAGTGTAGTCACCAAGCTCATTTTGCGTGATCCCGAGTGAAAGATAACTGTCACTAGTCTGTGCATGTTCTTCTCCAAACAGGTTTCTTCTAATATCCAACGCGTGCTGCTTTGACTGGAGAGCAGAAGTGTAGTCAGCAAGCTTATGTTGCGTGATCCCGAGTGAATGGTAACTATCAGCGGTGTCTGCATGTTCTTCTCCAAACAGTTTTCTTCTAACATCTAACGCGTGCTGGTGTGACTGGAGAGCAGAAGTGTAGTTACCAAGCTCATTTTGCGTAATCCCGAGTGAATGGTAACTGTCACCAGTCTGTGCATGTTCTTCTCCAAAGAGTTTTCTTCTAACATCTAACGCGTGCTGCTTTGACTGGAGAGCAGAAGTGTAGTCAGCAAGCTTATGTTGCGTGATCCCGAGTGAATGGTAACTATCAGCGGTGTGTGCATGTTCTTCTCCAAACAGTTTTCTTCTAACATCTAACGCGTGCTGGTGTGACTGGAGGGCAGAATTGTAGTCACCAAGCTCATTTTTCGTGATCCCGAGTTAATGGTAACTGTCACCAGTCTGTGCATGTTCATCTCCAAACAGGTTTCTTCTAACATCTAACGCGTGCTGCTTTGACTGGAGAGCAGAAGTGTAGTCAGCAAGCTTATGTTGCGTGATCCCGAGTGAATGGTAACTATCAGCGGTGTGTGCATGTTCTTCTCCAAACAGGTTTCTTCTAACATCTAACGCGTGCTGCTTTGACTGGAGAGCAGAAGTGTAGTCACCAAGCATGTGTTGCGTGATTCCGAGTGAATAGTAACTATCAGCGGTGTATGCATGTTCTTCTCCAAAGAGTTTTCTTCTAACATCTAACGCGTGCCGGTGTGACTGGAGAGCAGAAGTGTAGTCACCAAGCTCAAGTTGCGTGTTTCCGAGTGAATAGTAATTGTTTGTTGAGCTTGCGTGTTCTTTTCCAAATAGCTCTAGTGTTATGTCTAGCGAATTAAACTTTTCCTTTCGTGCCTCCAGATAGTTTTTTTTGCGGTGGTGAAACTCACCAAGATCCAAATAACACTTAGCAAGTGCTTCACTATGTACTTGATAAGAATTTGCAGTGGTGTCTTTACGTTCGGACGGACATTCTTTGCTGGGATTATATTGCTTCAGTGCTGTTTGATAAAAACTGATTCTTTCTTTGTACAGTTTTTCTTGGTCTTCAGTTTGGGTACAATGCACTATGAGTTCGGTAACAATGCGATGAAAATTGAACAGACCGGGAGACATTAGTTCCTGCTTTTCGACTTCGTTTAGTATTTGGAACACAGCATTATCTAAATACGTCTTCGCATCAGTATCAATAAAATTCTTTGTTGCTTCGCTGACAAGAAAAATGACTTCTAATTGAAGTGGCTGATTAAAAAGAACACTGGTGTTGCTTTGAGGGTTCGCTGCATTTTCGGTCTTTGCTTTTCCTTGTTTTTCCAGTGGGGGAATGACAAGTAGCTGTGTGTCTCCAGCCCTTCTGCATTCGTTCTGTGCCATTCTGAAAAACCAAGCTGAGTTTGACGCGTTCGTTTCAAATTTGTAGAAAGAAGCAAGGATCTGGAAAACAACAGCTCTGAGAATAATATTCTCAGGAGTTTTATTCATTAAACGAAACGCCTTACGTAAACAGTGAATTCCATCTTTTGACTTTCCGATAACAATTTGGCAGATTCCTAAGTAGCACAAACGTTTGCCCTCTTCCGCGAAAACTGAACTGCACGAGGTTTGCATGTTTTTCGCGACAGAAAGCCGCTGCATATTTCCACTAGCATTCACATTCACTACATCTACAAAGCAACTGGAAACAAGTAATTGCCTGTAGTACACACGTTCACCAAGGTTATCTGCAGCCTTTAAAGCTTTGTTGAAAATATCATAGCAGTTATTGTGCTCAGTACTACTCCAAAATAAGGAGACTAAAAAGATCTCCGCGTGAACCAAGACTTGAAAAACACTCGAAGCTGTCTTGGGATCCAAAATACCCTCTAAAATGCTTGTAAGAATAATATGTTCATCTTCGTAGAATTTTATAAATGCTTCCATGGAGTGACCAGTAAGAAACCTGTCGTTTAGCTTCTCGAAGCGGGAAACGTAAAACGCATTGACGCGGGATTTTGAGTTTAGAACCGTTTCTTTCATTTCTTGTTCCCCCTTCTCTCTTGCAAACGATTGAATGAGCTTGTGCATTGAGAATGACTCGAGGTTTGCACTTGAATCAAGAAGGGATTTCCTCAGGAGGCTTTGTAATATCTTTTTGGCATTGACAATTCTTGTTTCTCCTAAAACAGCTGCAGCGAGCTCGATAGTGAAATTTGAAGGAAGAATGCATAAGGAAACTAGCGCCTCTTTTTCTTTTGTGGAGAGTCTCTGGAAAGAGGAGTCAAAAAGAAATTGCAGTCGATGATTGGACGGGTAATCTGGGTTGTCTAACATCTCCAAGATGCTTTCTGTTGAAGCCTCCATAAAACTGTTAAGAAGCTGACTTGGTTGAGCACTTTCTCCGGAAATCAAGGAACATAACAGCCTTATGGCCAAAGGTACATGCCCACAAATTTGCGTAATTCGTCTGCAGTCGGAGGCGTTAACAGTTGGAAGCAATGCGTGAACTAGGGATTGAGAAGAAGCTTCATTCAAAGGTCGTATTCTTACCGACTCATGGCCTTGAAAATTTAAGTTCATAAATTGGAAGGACTCCCTTGTTGTTACAATGAATGTCACCTTTTCATTTCGCCGAAGAATTTCTTCCAGAAATTGAATGACGTCTTCCTTCACTTTCGGCAAGCCACTTTCTAATATGTCATCAGCGTTATCAAGAATAACTACAAAGGGATCTAAAATCTCGCCAACACGTTGGCAAAGCTCGTCATCCAGAGATAAACGCTGAACCGATGATTGATCATTTGTGGCAAATTGCCTAACAATACTAAGAAGGTTTGATGTTATATCTTCTTTTGACTGACGTCCTCGCAATGAGAGAAAATAGACGGGCAGTCCTTGATCTTTGAGATCATGTCCCACTTTAATTGCAACCGACGTTTTTCCGAACCCAGGTGAACCCCAGACCGACACGATTCTGGTCGATTCGGAAGTAACGTGACCAACGATCTCTTGACACTCTCTTTGGCGGCCAGTGAAATTAGGAACCATTGGAGGAAGGCAAGATCTTGTTAGCGATGCTTTTGCACCTTTACAGACAAAAAAAAAAAAGTTTTATGGCAGTTTTGTTTAAAACCCGGTCTCTCCCTTTCTCTTTCTCTGTGGCTTCCTTGCACGACTCTCTTTACTCATTTACTGGTCCGCGATCTTTTGACTAACTAGGGTTAATTTCTGACACTAGTCGTGTAATATAAAAAGCAAACCAAAGACATTTCGTTAATTCTGTTCTTAAACTGAGCAAAAACAGCATCCGCAATAGGAAAAAGATTTGAAAGTCATTCCTGTTATGTCAGGTTCAGCAAAGGGTTAAAGTTTCATGGTTCTGTCATTTGACTACAACTACAAGGAGGCATTTAGTTTTCCTTTTCCAACTTAAATCTTGGAAAATAGAATGTGGAGGATATAACACTATCTCTAATTAGAATGAAAAATTCATGAGAGATTCGATTATTGTAGTCAAACGACGTCATAATCAAAATGTCCCGTTTCAATGGTAAGAGTGGCCAGACCAGTTCCCAGGCTCTTAGGCGTATATGTTGTGCTCGTCTGTAAGAGGCAAAGAACGAGAGGAAAGATTTTTTTTGCGTTTTAGTCACTAGGGGAAAGTGCGCTGTCCATGATAAGGAGGTTTCCGTACTGTACAGGTATAAGTAACCAAGGTAACGTTTACCTGTTTCCCTGAGCCTCGTTTTTAGGATTTTTTCCCTAAAAAATTACAAGGTTGGGAACGAGCTTAGACTAAGTGTTAAGAGCGGCTTCCCACAAATATCGACCGAAATCAACTTTTGGTGGCACAAGTCAAAAAATCGATTTCGCTCATATTTTGCTCATAGGTAGGCCCTAGTAAGAAACAAAACGGGCTGTAGTTAGGTTTTCCAAATACGGCTTCCTTACGCGGAAACATGCGAATAACGATTTTCAGTTCACTTGAGCCAAAATCCGCTTCCCGCCGGACGGAATTTTCCTTAACTTTGGCCGGCCGCGTATCAATCCATAGTCTGTCACGGATCTTGAAATAACATCTATTGTTTTTCTAGGTCTTCTTCTTCTGTTCCACAGAAAAACATTCAAAACTTAGGTTACTTTTATGCCCGAAACTGATCTAGAACAACATGCTATAAATGCAAATTTTTAACAACCAAATTTTCGAACTTAAATACCGGCAATTTTACCCATGGGCGATAACTTAGATTATCATAAAATGACTTTCTATGGCTTCACTGTGTACTTGTCAATCATAATATCAAAACAAAGGTTTGGGTAAATTATTTTAAGTGACTCGCAAGGCTTCGAATTTATCACCTACCCTGGCATTCGCATCGTAAACAATGGCGTGACGTAGCCGGTGACCGCGAACTACGAAAGCCAAAAGAGTTTCAAAAACGTGCATCATTTTGAGAATTTAAGGTATGGAAACTAAGGTGATACCTTAATTATCAATCCAACATAAGAATTGGGCATTTTCTTCATCTATTCGCGCTCGATGTGTCGACGACGAGTTCATTTTTAGTATTTCATGATCATTTCATGTACGTTTTAACAAGAATTTAACATCGAACTCTTCATTAACCCGCACTGGGGTTATTTCTGTACTCTTACCCTCTGAATCAAGAGAACTTTGACAAAACAATCCAATTACGAATTAATAAACATTTCTATATTTTTCTAATAAACAACTCGCAAGCTACACGGTTGCGTGACAACCATGAACCGGAAGTGTCACCATAAAGATTTGTATGTTTCAATGTCTTCTTCTCCCATGATGATTTGAAATTGGGGATAAAGACGATTTTAAGTGACTAGTTTTCGTAACTAATGTCCGTTTGCTTCCATACTTTCGCACACGAAATAAATACCCAGAAACGAGCAAATTATATTCGAAGTCCGACAAAGCATTTTAAATGCCGTCAAATTTGGTCGGCATGTTAATTGTCTCCCTTAACTCATCCACACCTGATAAAAAGGAAACGACTTCTTTCTGGAGAGAAACGAAATAGAACTAAAACAGAACATTGTTTCAACATTTTTAAGTCACGAAGTAGCAATAAGGACATGCTACGGCTCCTATACATTTGGTATTTCTGGGCGTTTTCCAATTACCAAGATACTCCGGAAATTCCGGAACATGCTTTTTTTGGTTCGTTCATCTGAAAAATTTTCCGGAAAGAATGAAACTTGTGATAGGGTAGTCCTGTTTTCCCGTTGGAAACTTTTTCGATGGAACTGCGTGTTCCATTTATGAGTTTCACAAGGTTTGACCAGTTCCAGGCCGTTCACGACCATATCTTCGGTAAGGAAATATGTCGGCTTCTTCTACTCCCTCGGTGACTTTCCTATACTCGAGTAGTACTTTATACGAACGCTCGGTGTGTCATGGCCTCGCTCTAGATTTTCAAACGTTAATTAATCAAAACTGTGCCATGTATGTCAGTGGTAACTAGTATTTATCGAAGAAAACACTACATCTCACCCTTGGGTTCTTTGAGTGTTCCGATTATTTCCCGCCTTGAAGCCTAAAATTTTGCATCTGTAATTAAACAAGGTCTTTTGTCATTCACCCTTTCACAGCAGCTGTTTCAAGTGCGTGTTGTTGATCATGAGGAGCTCTTCCTGTGGCTTGTACTTCTCTGCACTGAGCTTCAATGGTCCCTCAAATCATCCTGGAGTGGCTTTTAAATTCATCAATCGTATAAGCTTATCTAAATCGCGGCAAAATATTTTCATAAAAAACTTGATTTTGGTGAAGATCGCGTCTCATATAGGTTGTAATCGTCGCCAGGATAGGAATGTCATCATCATTTTTTGAATTCACGAGACTCTCTTCTTCCAAAGACCGACTCTACAATTTCGTTTAACCCCCGGGTTTAACCATAACAATTGTGCCGCCATTTTGTATTTTTGGTGCGGAATACATCGGACGGAGAAGGAAATGGACGGAACACGTGTTAAATGGAACATGTTCTTCACCGATAAACTGGTTTCCCACCGAAATTCTCGGAATTTTCCGGAATCGTTTGGTTAATGGAAAACGCCCGCTGTGTCCACCTTCTCTCCTATTTATCCAGGAATACCGTAAACCGCCTCTTATAAAACCTGGGGCCCGTTTCTCGAAAGTCCAAGTAACTTACTGGGCCCGATAAGTGTCTTTTGTGATAAATGTTTCTCAACAGATAAGCTCAAATCGTCATCGTCTTGATGTTTCCTGGCGTTAAAAACGTGACCGAATGGGCAAGAATACGCTGAACCTCGTTCCCTACATCTTGAAAACCATAACAGGACTTGTGCTGGTCAACTGATATTCTTTGTACAGGACAGCAGAGGTACTATCTCTCTGGATCTTGTTCTGTCTGCGATCAAACGAACATGGCCCACCAACTATCGATGTAAACGAACAGCAAACTTCCATGCTCGCCGTTTTGTTTACAGTTCCTTACTGTTTCTCTGGTGTAATAATAATTCAATTTATTCATAGGTCCAAAAATGCAATTAGGACGTTCAAAAATCTAATTAGTTAATTACGTTCATCTTCACATAAAGAACATTTTAGGATCAAAAAGCGCAGCAAAATAACATTATTAATAACACGAGTATTGACTACTATCTTGGTTTCATTAAATTTGTTACGGCCTTTATTGTTATTACTTTTTCCCTTAGAAACGTTCAGAATTCTATCTAGCTTTTTTGGTTGTTGTTGTTGTTGTTGTTGTCGTTAAGGGTGCGTGTGCTTTCTTTTGCAAATTTTTAAAATTAATAAACTAAATCATGTGGTTTTTGCATAATCACGAGCTCTCATTTTTAGATGTTTCAAGATTGGAAAACTCTATAGACGATGTTTTTAAAAACGGAGATGGACCCTTTATGCTATTTCTCTTCCCTTACTTTATTTACAGAGATCTAAAAAACTCGCTCATGATCAACGGACGAGTAAAACAAACAGTACTTCGAACGTATATTTCACGCAAACGATGCAGTTTAGCATAACAGTCGAAACTTTTAATCAGGTTGATGTAGTTCAAATCTGCTGCGTATTACCTATTTCTAGTTTAATTTATTTATGGCAGTGATAAAGAAAGATGAAAATAAATTTTCCAATTATTTGTTTTAACACAATAATATTACACAATAACGAACTAGACACCGCATCAGAGCGAACGGATACTCTGAAATATCCATCTATGAAACGCAGCCGAAATATATATTTGTCCGTAACCCTACCGAACTTTCGATCCAAAGATTTTTCTACTGCGAATGAAAAATGCTTCCTTTTAAATGTCGCTTCATTTTTTTCTAAAAGGAAAAAATATTTGTACCCGTGACAGTATGTCACGCCATCTTTTTTACGCTTCGATCGCCAAATCTCAAGAAAATGCTGATAAATCTGAAGCCTAGCGGGTCATTTATTTTTATTTACCCAGAGTTTTGTTTTTATATTATGATCAATAGGTATACAGTGAAGCCATAGAAAGTCATTATAGGGAAATCTAAGTTATCGCCCATGGGTAAAATTGGCAATGTTTTAGTGCTAAAATGTGGTTGCTGAAAATTTGCATTTATAGCATGCATACTTTTCTAAACCTATTTCAGACGTAAAAGTAACTTAGGTAACTAAAAGGAAAAAATATTTGTACCCGTGACAGTATGTCACGCCATCTTTTTTACGCTTCGATCGCCAAATCTCAAGAAAATGCTGATAAATCTGAAGCCTAGCGGGTCATTTATTTTTATTTACCCAGAGTTTTGTTTTTATATTATGATCAATAGGTATACAGTGAAGCCATAGAAAGTCATTATAGGGAAATCTAAGTTATCGCCCATGGGTAAAATTGGCAATGTTTTAGTGCTAAAATGTGGTTGCTGAAAATTTGCATTTATAGCATGCATACTTTTCTAAACCTATTTCAGACGTAAAAGTAACTTAGGTTTTAAATGTTTTTCCGTGAAACAGAAGAAGAAGACCTAATAAAGCAATAAATGCCATTTGAAGGTTAGTAACAGTCTGCTAATTGATACGCGAGCCATCGAAGGTTAAGGAAAATTCCATCCCGCCGAAAGCGGACTTTGAGCTCAACTGAGACAAAATCGTTTTTCGCATAATTACGCGAAAGGAAGCGGTATTTGCAAAAACTAACTACAGCTCAGTTTGTTTCTAACTAGGGACTACCTATGAGCAAAATATGAACGAAATCGATTTTTAGACTTGTGCCACTACTTGGTCGATATTTGTGGAAAGTTGCTCTTAAGTTTTCCATCAAAATATTCCTTGAAGGTTTTTATTACCTCTGACGCCTATATTATGAGACTGGAAGGTCCTTACCTGAAGTCTTTAACTGAGCAACGCGTTCACCTTGCGCCAATCTTAGCTCGTCAATCTTTTGTTCCAACTTTGCTGTGTTGCCTTCCTGATTCAGCTTAATGTCAGCTGCTAATGCTTTCAAATCGTCGATGTCAGTGGTTATACCCTGGAGAAACATGTTGCACTTTCGAGAGTCTTCTCTGATACCTTGTTCCAATTTATGGACTTCATTAGTTGGAAAGTCGGACTCGGTCAAACTTCCAATGGCATCAATCACAGCCGTCGTAACTCCAAGAGCTTTGAACGCATCTTTAGCACGTTGCACACCTTGATCAAATGTTATTTTGTCCATCTCTGAGCTTGGCAAATGGAAAAGTGCATTTCTCAGCAATCGAAGTTGATCAACCGCAAGTGCAAAGGTTTCAGCATTGTTTCCAACGGGACTCACCACGGATACATGAAAACGTCCATGAAGTACACCACGAGGCTTTACGTACAAATCACTGAGTGTTCTGCGGCGACCTGAGCTATCTGGTAAGGCGAAGGACTGAGCAAACATGGTGGCCTGGAATAAGGCGGTGCAATCCCATTCATTGTACGACTGGTGTGTAGGAACTTTGGTTGTACCACCCTCTGTGGACACAAACAGATTTCTCACCGCAATGGAGTCATCCCAGAGTTGGAATCCAGGGCGATGTCCAAAGGTGTTGTCCCACATGGTTTTGAAAGTCTGACGTAACGCTTTGGGGAATTCATTTAAAACGAGGGATGAAAACTTGAAGTAATTTAATTGTTCGTCTCGATAAGGCCGCAACGCCATCTCGTATCACATGATACTCAGGAATCCAACTGGACTTGAATTAACTGAAACCAATGGTACCAGAGAATAAATTGTGACAAATACCCACTTTTTTGGCATTTTGAATTGTTCATTCAAACCGACACACTAGTCTCGATTCAGACCTTTAAATCACTGGTCAAGCGCACCGTAGATTGTCTGAAAGCATGCATTTCTATATATTACTTTGACCTTGCAAAAAAGTTTGGCCTTTCTGCCCTTTTCGTAAGTCGCTAACACATGTTGAATGTCTGTTGCCAAGTTAATTAAAAATTCATCTAGTTTAGGTATAAATTCCAAGATCTTTTCGACCGATAGTAATTGTTGTTACATTAAGGTCTCTCACAGCAGTTTCCAGCAATTATAGCGGAGCTCCGTGGGCCGGAGGCGCGCGCGCACGGAGCCCAATTGATAAGAGATTTGGGTAAACCCATGTATGCGAAAAATTTTGGTTATGACGTCACTGTCCGTCCGGCGTACGTCATACGTCCGCCCCTCTATGTAAGCCATTATTAAATGTCACACTCAACAAATGCGGCAACCCGCGTTTATTCGGCGGGAAGTGGGATGACTTATTTCCTTTAGAAAACAAACGAGAATTTTGAAGAACAATGATTTCTTGAATTCGTTGAATATGTTGTCAAACTACATATGTCGAGAAAGCAGGCGACTAATAAGCAAATTTGAACCCCGAGAGCGACGAACAAACAGGCGAAATGTCAGTTGAAAACAAACATGTGGTTAGCTGAGTGAGTAAGCAACTCGCAAGTCGCATAGAAATTAAATGCATTTTTGCAGGCAACTGTCGGTAATTTTCCATATTTAACATACTTCAAATTATACACAAATACTTAAATCGTTGCCATACGACAAATATTCGTGGATAAATTAATTTTGAACATTCACAGAGCTATTCACAGAGTTATGTTTTGTGTTGGACTTGTGTAATTCATTCGCAGGGCACATTTGTAAACATGCAGTAAACGTTGAAATACTATCGGACCACAACCAAACATTATTTTTCCTGTATTCTCCTTTTGTTAACGTTTACTTATAGACTTAAATGATTTCTTTAGAAGAAATATTCACAGAGTTATGTGTTGTTTTGAACATTTTGTGTTGGACTTCTCTAATCATTCGCCATTCGCAGCGCATGCATACGTTTTGTAAACACGCTAATTTTAAGCGCTCACTGAAATATTTCGGACCACAACCAAACAAACGTTTACTAAGAGACTAAAATTGTTTCTGTAAGAGAAATATTCACAGCGTCATGAATTGTTTTAAACATGTTGTCCTGGACTTCTCTAATTCCTTCGCCTTTTGCAGCGCATAAGTTTTGTAAACACGCTTTAATTTTAAATTAAAGCGCTCGCTGAAATATTTCGGGCCACAACCAAACATTATTTTTCCTCTATTCTCTTTTTGTTAACGTTTACTTAGAAACTAGAATTATTTCTGTAAGAGAAATATTCACAGAGTTATGAATTGTTTTGAACATTTTGTGTTGGGCTTCTCTATTTATTCATTCGCCATTCGCAGCGCGTAAGTTTTGTAAACACGCTCTAATTTTAAATTAAAGCGCTCTCTGGAATACTTCAGGCCACAACCAAACATTATTTTTTCCTGTATTCTCCTTTTTGTTAACGTTTACTTAGAGACTAGATTTTTTTTCTGTAAGAGAAATATTCACAGAGTTATGAATTGTTTTGAACATTTTGTGCTGGACTTGTGTAATCACAGGTCACCAAAGCGTATGTGACCCAGGTTACCAAGCACGTACAGAACTGCACTTAGCCGGGAAGGAGTGTGTGTCGTTTGATGGGTGCCAAAGGCTTCCGTGGATTTCCCCAGTTGGGCACATTTTAGTACTCGTGCCTAGGTTTGACCAGTGAGTTTGTACCAACATTCCAGGGGACACGGCTCGGTCGGCGGCAAAAATGGCACCCAATTTGAAATGAACTTTGTTTTCAACGAAAGCCTGTGTCTCAATAAATAAACTTCGCGAAAATTATCTACCCAGGAAGGACCGCACATCATCCTTTTTGCCATATGGAGAGACAATTAAGCGAGTGCTTAAGTTTCAAGCAAATTTTAGCGAGGTTTTCGAAGTGCTCTCCTTAAATGACGGGCCAAATTTTATTCAACTTCGACTGTAGTTTCCTACCTTGCCATTAACATAATACAGTGATGCACGTGGACCAGCTGCTGAGAGTTAAACCACTTAAAACAGCGTTTGGAAGCACTGAGAAGCATTGAAAACACAGCAAAACATACTGGGTAAGCTTTTTCAGACTTAATTATATTTTTTGTGGGCTTTGTGGGAATATTGTTGTCTAAATTTCGATTTAATTTTAGAGTCATAATAACTCTTAAATCACGCTTGCATGGTAACCTGTGACACACGCTTTGGTTACCTGTGGCCAAATAT